>NW_021706085.1:0-7135 GCF_003719475.1 Trypanosoma rangeli
GTTGTGTTTTACTCCCTTCGTTTCGGGTTCATGTTCCTCCTCCCATCCACAAATTCCCCTTAAAACCCCCCAACGAACGGCCGTCCGGTCACACACGGTTCGCCACGGTGCACGGAGAGACGAAGACCAAGACACGGAGGGGAGGGGGGGGGGGGAGGAGCACGCTACGACTGCAGATCGTGAAGAAGGTGGGAGAGGAGGGGGGGGGGGGAACAAAAGGGACGGCACAAGAGGCACAATTTACGTATGTCGTTGCAAACGCAGGCGAAGGCTCAGAGGCTGCGTGACGCCCATTAAATCCCCGCCAAACGCCCGCCGTTTCCTCCTTCTCCCGCCCAGTTCCCTGCCACCACCGCCAGCGATGACGCTGATGATGATAATGGAAGTTTTATCCTTCCCTCTCCT
Source organism: Trypanosoma rangeli (assembly GCF_003719475.1). Lineage (NCBI taxonomy): Eukaryota > Euglenozoa > Kinetoplastea > Trypanosomatida > Trypanosomatidae > Trypanosoma > Trypanosoma rangeli. The sequence continues at coordinate 406 of NW_021706085.1, forward strand.
ATTCAATAACCCGCTCGCTCGGTTTCACTCTGTTTTCTACGTTTGTTTGCTTTTTTTTCCTTCGTTTTTTTTTTTTTTTTTTTTTTAGTTGTTTCACTTTGCGTGTGTGTTGCCCCTTGTGGTTCCCTCATTGGGGCTATGAAAGTGTCATCACATACACATTACCGAAACTGTCCCCGAAGACGACCTTCTCTTTGCTTCCAACCGCCAAACTGTACACGGGGGCCTTGCAAAACGTACTGTATTGATCACTACCATCGTCAATGTTGAGAATATACACAAAACGGTTTGTACAGGCCACCACAACGTACTGCGTGAAGGCCCCTGGAGCTGCGGACGAAAACGTCCACCCCAACCTTTCAGCACGGGGTCTGTCAAATGGCCTATTGGCGACTTTTGTAACGGCTAGACGGAGCTTGCACAACCCATCGACAGCTGACCAGACGCAAAGGTAAGTCTCATCGTTACTAATAATATGTTTTCCATCGGCAGTGTAACTACACGCCAAAATGATTCCTACGTGACCTCTTAGTGTTAGATGCGTCTTGGCGTTTGTCGTCGACCATACCCGTAGTGTTCTGTCGGCGGACGTGCTACACACATATGCACCATCTGGGCTGTATGCCACGCTGACTATGATTCCAGTATGATGTGTATACGATAGTCGTTCCCGCGCCGTCCGGGTGTCCCACAATCGGCAGATGCGGTCTTGACACCCCGAAACCATCGTCTTACTGTCTGGGCTAAAGCTGCAGCAAATCACCACCATTTCATGCTGCAATACATACAGTAGCTTGCCCATGCTTGCATCCCACACCACCATGGTGCGGTCTTTGCTGGTGGTGGCAAGGTATTTGCCGTCCGGGGAGATGGCAGTGGAGATAACATTGTCAGAGTGACCTGTAAAAATACCTTCACCCTCTCCATTTATAAGGCTGCGCAGCGTCACTGAGGCGTCTTCGCTCGAGCAGCTCACCAAACTACGCTCTGCTGGGGCCACAGAAAGGCACTTCACCCGCGATGAGTGCCCAATCAACGTCTCCACCTTGACGTCCAGCAGCGGACGACCAAATTTATTCGCTGCCTGTACCTCATTCCCGCGCAGCATCGCAGCCACCGTGTTGGGGACTGTGCTAAATGTTGTCATGACGGTGGCCCCTAACAGAACCGCCTGTTGAGCCTTCTGCCCAAATGCCAATTGCTGCATGGCAACGCTACCCATCGGATGTTCCGCCGTCAAATCCACCTCGTCGACACAAACGTTGAAGTCCGTGAAGTGGAACAATCTGTCCGACAGTGCGCCTTCGTTGGGTTTCCGCGAAGTCCGTCTGGAGGCCTGCGGCCTGCGTCCCTCAATGCGCCAGTGCTTCGTCTGGGCGTCATTCTTCGAGACGACAACGTCGTCGTAGATGAAGAGATCCTCCTCTATGGAGGGCGGTGGCTCGCGACGCTGCCGCTCCAAGTCATCCGCCTTGAAGGAAAGAGAGCTGCCCACTATGGCGCCCCTGTCGCTGCTTCGTGTGAAGGAGCTGTTGGTGATGTCGGAGAGCTCCTCCTCATCCGCCTCCGCCTCCGCTTCCGCTTCCGCTTCCGCTGCCACCGCCACCGCGTTACCGTCACCACGCAGCGATGCCCCCCGCCTCCCACTCCCAAATGGCCGCTGTATTGTGGACCTCCCACGACACGGCAAGGTCACCTTTGTCGCCTCGTAGACGTGTGAGGCATAGTTGACGCATCGGCCTCGCGTACTGCTAATACCAAAACCCATCAAACGTCCCGTCACCAAAATCGGATGTCAGTGCTTCTCCTCCTCCTTCCCTCCGCTCGACTACCGCTAGCGTTTCCGCCCTGGCAACGGCAGAATGCCGTCCTGTATAAAAAGATATATATATATATATATGAAGAGCCACCGCCGACAATGTCGAAGCGCAGAAGAACGCACGAGGAAGCAAGGGGGGAAGAAGGAAAACAAACACACCCACACGAAAAAAAAACAAAAAACGCCTTCCCCCCTCGCTCCTACGCAGACTCACGCCTCTTGCGAATGTGTATGTATGCAGTTCACTGGCGCCTGCCCCGCTGGAAGAACTGAATCACACGACCGCTCGTTCAACACGTCCCCCACGTTGCGCCCTCGTACACCCACAGTCGCTGTAGGGGTGTGAAGCAGCAGCGCCACCCACACGCACCAGGCAGAGGCATGCACCAAAAACAAAAAAAGAGAGAAAGAAAAGAAGAGCAGTTCACAGCAACGGCACGCAGAGGCAGACCCGCGGGCTCCGCCCCATCCGGGGTTACAAAACACCATCGGGAAAACAGGGAAACTCACTTTGCACGAGCAACGCCCAAAAGAAGCAAGCACAGCTACATGCACAGAGAGAGAGAGACACGCACATACACAAAGAAAAAAAAAAGCGTTAAAGCAAACAAATCACAAAAAGAGACGGGAAAACGACACAGGGAGAAAGAACCCCGCCCACCCCCACCCTCCTCCAGACACACACACACAACGAACTCCAAATACTCATATGGCTGTCGCTCTTCCCATCGGGACAGATGTGGTAGAAGCACGCCGCCTCCATCTAAAAACACGTCTTTGAGCCTTTCTTTCCACTGCTCCCACACTTCTTTTTTCTTTTCTTTTCTTTTCGTCCGTTCGTGTCTTTGGGCGCGCGACTGTCTGTGTGTCCTCCTTTTCCCTCCCTCTCTCTCCTTCTTCCTCCACTTTTTTCGTTCTACAGTGCTTCTTTTTTTCCGTTTGTGTGTGTGTGTTTTTTTTGTTTCCATCGTTTCATGCATGCCGCAGAAACACCAATGAAGGCACGCATGAAACGAAGGAGAGTGAGTGAGAGCAGCGGCAAAAGGGTCTGTGGCAATGGTGGTTGTGATTAGCAATCATCTTTTCTCCTCCCCTTCCCACGCGGACATGCGCGCTCTCTCCGTTGCTTCTATCTATTGTCTTTTTAATATATATATATATATATATTCTTCTACTTCGTGGTGAATTAAACTTCCATGGACCGCACCCCCCACCCCCCACGCACGCGCACGCGCACACGCAAAGGCACCCATGCATTTGAGGGGGGGGTAAAGGTACGGGAGTGCATCTACGCAGATTTAATGTGCATAAGGACACATGTGTATGTACATGCGTTGTGACGGTGGGAAAGGGCAGACACCATGCCAAGCAGGCAAGCAAACAGACAAAAAAGACACAATGAGGGGTAAGCCATAACTTCCACAGTGATATTCGCATACGGCCCCTCTTCAGTGGTGCATCTACAAAATACGCTACCTGACAAGGGCTGCGGTAGTGTAAGAAACCCACACACAAAGCCACGCACATGTGCGTGTGTGTGTGGCTATCTTCTGTGACGGTATTGTTCTTTTTGAATGGTATCACGTGTCTGTAGCAAAACGCCTCCGCTCTCTCGTTCTCACGTCCTCTGTGCATGTGTGTGGATGGGAGTTGCATGTATATTTGTAAGCTACATACCCCACTGCCTCTTTCCTTCTTCTTCTGGGAGTGCTGCTCTGGTTGCAGCTACAGTTCGCGGTTTTGAATGAGTTCGCAAAGAATTTCCTTGGTGTAACGCAGCCGCGCCGCAATTTCATTCGAGTGAGAGGCCGCTGACAAAAGCGGCACTGTGACGCGGTGGCCCAAGGCGTCAGTGTACGTCACAACCCGAGACTCCGAGCTGAGAATGACCTCCGCCTTGTCATGGAAGCAGACCTGAATCGTCTTGTTGGAGAAACGAAAGATCATTGCATGTGGTGTGAGCAGCCAGCGCTTGACATAAACAATGTTCTCAATCATGTTTGGCTCGCTAAGCAGCATGGGTTCCTGATCCACGTACGGCGAACAGCGCACCACCTCTACCCCTTCGCGCCCGCTGCGTCCGCGTGACAGATATGACTTGAAGTACTTGATCAGCGTTACCTTCTTGTTGAGGCTCTCAGGGAAGTTTTCCATGTGAAACGCCTGCCGTTGGTCGCGTGCGTGCACGACGGTGGTGTTGCTCCGCGTCACTACTTCCTTGATCCGCGCGTAATACTCCACACGGTCTGTGATGGCCTCCCACACCATTTTCGTAGAGTCGTTGTAATGGACCCCGGTGTGGCTTGTGTTTAGACGGTAGCAGAGCCCATACTTTGCAGAAAAATCGGCGTAGTCCGTCACCCACACAGATGGAAGTGGAAACGCATCCTGCATCCTCTCATCCTCCTCCGCTACCACTACGCCACCTCCACCTCTCGTCACTGCGGGGGTGGACTTCGGCACATTTGCGGGTGCAGCCTGCGGTGCGGGCATGTGCGGCTTCTCCTCACAGTGAACGTCGGCCGCCCCAAGAAGGGTCCTGTGGAGGTGGTCGTGCACAGCGGTGAGGTGATTCCGCTCCTCATCGTCCAGCACATAATGCGCCGTCCGGGGCACCGTCGCACGCCGCTCCCCCTTTGATACTCCTTGCGCCGCGGGACGCGCGGCATCAACGCAGGCCGTCTCGCCCGAGTCCAGCATCCTTTTTGGGTTGTAGGCGTTCACGGGTGCGGCACCGCAAAATTGGCCCTGTGGGACGGTCTCAGGCCGGACCGGCTGCCGTGCTGCAGCCAAAGTGTTCAAGCTGAGCGGCCGCAGCATCTCTCGCTCCGGTAGTGCTCCAGCAGCGGCGTCAGACCCCTTCTTCCGTGGCAGCTGCGGCTGCCCTTCTTCGGCCTCCGTGCGACGGCGTTGAGAGTGAAACAGCGAGAGTGGCGCGCTGGTGGGGGGAGTTGGGGAGCGGAAAAAGCTATGGTTGCGTATCTCCACAATCGTCGGGCGGTGATCAGGGCGGCTCTGCAAAATGCAATGGATAAGCTCCTTCCCGCTTTCTGGTATTTCGAGCCGAGGTGGGAACTCGTACCGGCACTGCTTGATGCGGCGATACGTCGCCTTCACGTCGGAGGTCTGAAAGGGCGGCTCCCCCACCAACAGAGTGTAAAGGATGACGCCCAAGGACCAGATGTCCACCTCGTAGCTGTGCCCTTCGTGCGCATTATCAATGATCTCAGGGGCAATGTAGTTGGGCGTGCCACAAATCGTCCGTTTCCGCTCCCCATCGTACTTGAGCTCTGCCGCGAGACCAAAGTCACCGATTTTCACGTTCATGTCGGCGTCCATCATCATATTCCCCAATTTGAGGTCGCGGTGGATGACGGCCTGATCATGCATGTAGTGAATTGCGGCAAGTGCCTGCAACATGATGTGCTGCGTCTCAGGTACAGTAAAGCGTGCCCGGTGCTTTGAGATCTCCATGAGTGTCTGGTTGCTGCACTTCTCCAACAAGATGTAGACATTCCAGTCGTCTTGAAAAGTGCGAATGAAGTTGACGATGTTCTTGTGTTTCATGCGGCGGTGGATCGAAATCTCCGAGTGCAGCTTCTGTAGCGTCTTGGTCTTCTGCAGGATGGCGCGGTCAATCACTTTAAGCGCGTACGACTGGCCATCCCGCTCCACCTCGTAGCACTTCGCAAACCCACCACGGCCAAGCATCCGGCCGCAGCGGAAGCGACCTACAACGCAGCCCTGTCTGTCAAACTCCTTCAGCACGGACCCCTCACGAAAGTCCGGCTTCTCTCCAGACGGCTGGTGCGCCGAGGAAAACCGCCGCGGCGGTATCACCGATGGCTGCGGACGCGGATGTAACTGATGCATGCCGTGCGTCCCAAACATTTCGCCCCCGCGCAGGAACACAAGTGAAATGGTGCCAAAAAAAAAAAGTCTAAAACTCAGAGAAGAATAAAATTTAAAGCAAAAATAAAAACGAAAATTGTTTTTTTTCTTTTTTCGTTGTTTTTTTTTTAGAGCCCAAAAAGCCGCGGAACTGACAGACGGAGTGAGTGCTTCTGTGTGAGTGTGAGTAGATATATCTCTATCTATCTATCTACCTCGCCCGCTCGCTGTAGGTGGGGCACGCAGGCAGAAACACGCCAATGGAACGCGGATGAACGCCGCTCCCTTGCCTTTAACGCCAACGTCCGTGCGGTGCTGTGGCGGAGAAAGACGCTTCTTCGGAATCTAACAGGCTCCCTCAGAGTGCAATCCGCAGGTGTAGGCCGTCGCGTGCTCCAAATGCAGGCTCGCCGCTCCTTCCTCCCTCCCTTACTTCCTTCTACCCCTATCGATATAACCTCCGAGTGTAGGAGTGTCCTTCTCTCTCTCTCTCTCCGCGCGCAGGCGAGAGGCTATAAGGCTGCGCCGCAGAAACCGGGAAGAGAGAGACACAAAAAAAAAAAAAAAGGTGGAAGAAAAAAGAGATCTTTTTTCCCCTTTTCTTTTTTTTCGAGGTGTACACCACGGCGTGATGCAGGCCCCTCAGGCGCCGACAGGGGGGCCCAGGCAGAAGTACGCAATGGAAGGCGGAGAGGGGTAAAAAAGACGCGAGTGCGTGGGTGGGTGGGTGGGTGGGTGGGTGGGGGAATACACACAGAACAGCCACAGCGAAAAACATCAGCCAACTCCCACCGCCGCAAACACTGCCACACACACACACACGCCACTCGCTGGCAACTCTCGCATACCACGTAAAACTGGAAGACACTACTTGTCGCTGGTCTAACCACGCTATCGCTGTACATAACCTCCAAGCATGCATACTTAAACCACCTCTTTTCTTCTCTCTCACCATATCCCCTCCCCCTCCCCCTCTACAGACACACAGACAGACAGACACCGACGAAGACATATATATAT
>NW_021706085.1:7160-20445 GCF_003719475.1 Trypanosoma rangeli
CACAGAAAAAAAAGGTGGAAGAAAAAGAGATCTTTTTTCCCCTTTTCTTTTTTTCGAGGTGTACACCACGGCGTGATGCAGGCCCCTCAGGCGCCGACAGGGGGGCCCAGGCAGAAGTACGCAATGGAAGGCGGAGAGGGGTAAAAAAGACGCGAGTGCGTGGGTGGGTGGGTGGGTGGGTGGGGGAATACACACAGAACAGCCACAGCGAAAAACATCAGCCAACTCCCACCGCCGCAAACACTGCCACACACACACACACACGCCACTCGCTGGCAACTCCCGCATACCACGTAAAACTGGAATACACTACTTGTCGCTGGTCTAACCACGCTATCGCTGTACATAACCTCCAAGCATGCATACTTAAACCACCTCTTTTCTTCTCTCTCACCATATCCCTCCCCCTCCCCCTCTACACACACACAGACAGAAAGACAGACAGACACCGACGAAAACATATATATATATATATATACAACGCCCCACACATACACACAAATACGATGACAAAAGGGAGCCTGAGGTAGGAGCAGTCATAAATCAGAAACAAAACAAAAGCAAAAAACTAGCATAAGTTGAATGCGTAAACCTTACCTTACGTGGGTCTCCGCTCCTCCTTCCACCTCGCATTACTTCACTGTTCAGCTCCTCTACGCACTTTGCGCCAGGCCACTGACACCCCATTGGATGCGTCGCTCCCCGCCCAGTCCCGAGGTGAAGGCACAGTCTGCAGGCCAACACCATCCGTTAGGTCACCGACCATCATGCCTGCCGCACCCATTCCAGCTACGGTCAGTGGATTCGCCAACTCCTCTGCAAAGACAAATGTGTGGTGTAGCCCACTCTTTACATTAGTGACATTTAGATCTTTCAGTGAGGGTACAAGACGGAACTGGCGGAGAACCTTGCTTTCTTGTGCCTTGCCGCACATGCTTGGGCCGCCGCTGCTCGCCCCACCGCTCGCCATTCGATTTGCCTCGCCAAACGTGAAGACCTGCCCATGTGGTGCCCGTGGCCTGCCACTGTGGTCCAACCTGCAGCACGGGCGCTGGCACCACGACTGCGGTCCCTGCATCGCCACCACTGTATGTTGACGGCCGCAGGAAATTGCCTTGACAACACCCCCCGCTACAAACTCGAGGTTTACGACCCGATATGGAGAGGTGACCGTATCCACGCCGGATTTTGCCCCACATTGACCACTGGCATTGTCGCCCCAGCAATACACAGCCCCCCGTTCCGTCAACGCTACGGTGTGGAAAGATCCACAGGCCACATCTACCACACGCTGCCCAGTGAGGGCACCGCGTACTTTAGTTGGCACCAGCGCTGGTTCCTTGTCACCGTGCCCAAGACGTCCCTGATACCCAACGCCCCATGTGAAAAGTTCGCCGGCCGTGTTGATCACCCCACTGTGCCACTGCCCCGCATGCACGCGTATGAGTTTGTGATCCGTTGGCACACGCACAACCTGCGGAACCAACACCACTGTTCGCTTCTCCGTGCTGAGGGACTCGCTAATAATGGAAGGGTCACTGATCGTCGCCCGCACCTCCTCGGTTGAGCCCAACCCCAGGCACTCTAATAAGCCCCAGCTGTACAGTATCCCGTCGTCGTCTAGCGCCAAACTAAAAAAGCTCCCACAGCCCAATTGCACAATACGTTTTCCCTCCAGCGTCTCCACAAGCGTTGGCTCCTCCACCTTTCGCAGCGAGTAGTCAAAGTACCGTGGTCCGAGACCGCTCTGCCCGTGATTGTTGTTTCCCCAAAAGTAGACATGGTGATCTGCTGTGAGGGCCATGGCAAACGCGTAACCAGCGGCGAGGTGCACGGCTGGATGTTGCTCAAACAGTGGAATGCGCCGTGGCACCGTCACCACCGCTGACTTGTCATCCGGATGCTCGTCAAGCTCGCGTGGGCTGCCAAGCCCAAGTTGACCCCAGTCCCCGTTGCCAAACGTGTAAATGTTACCGTCATCGGAGAGGGCACAACTGTAGTTGGCGCCGAGCGCGACATCCACCACACGTACACCAAAGGGCGTAATTTGCGCCAGCGTTGGTGTGCTGCAGTCCTGAAATCGCTGCGTCCCCAGCTCCCCTGAGGTACCAGAGCCCCAACTGTACAGTAGCTGCCGCCTCGTTTGACGCTCTGGCGCAAGCTGCCGCATCACCCCCTGCAAGTTCAAGTACTCTGCGACAGCCAACACACCAGCGGCAGGAACGCCGGGTGGGATGACAAGCACATTGTGTCTCAGATAGTTCAGTATGGGGCCAAAGTAGAGCGGGTCAAGATCCAGCAGTATGGCGCAATCCAAATCCCTGTCAACAGGCGCCATCCGCTCCATCTCGCTCTGAACCAACAATGCTAGTAGGCTATCACGCTCCGAGAATAGCGTGGCCAAGGTTGTCGTGAAGTACGTCCCACCAACATTCAGCTTCACCCAGTCACGCGTCCGTCGGACAATGCCGCCCACCGCTGTCTGAGAGTCATCCTGATGGGTGTCTGTGGGCTTGGCGCCGCTATCGCCGCAGGAACCACTTTCAGGTAAGAGATTATGGGGATCCACGTGCATCTACCACGTCTCGCTTTTTCCTTAACAAAAATTATCTCTCCTTTATGTTGTGGATTTCCTATTTTGCAGTTGTTGTTATCCCTTTGGCTTGTTTTTGGTCCTTTAGTGCTTGTGGGTGTAGGTGTGTGTGTAAGTGTTTGGGATGTTGTTGCCTTCACGACTGTTGTCTGCTTGTTGCTGCTGCTCTTCTATGGCTGCTTGTGTGCCTCCGTGTGGCGCCGCACACTACCACTTCCCGCAGGACGGCCACGCAAGAATGGGGAGGCCGCCGCAGCAGCAGAAGAAGAATAAGAAGGAGTGTTTTGTCCCGCAAAAGCCCCAGTCTTCCCTTCACCTGTTTTCCCTCTGCGCGAGGGGCGGCGACAGCAGCATGCAGATCAAATCAACAAGAAAAGCAGAAAGAGGGATAACCACACGAAGGGAGGCCTGAGGCGCAGGCGCAGAAGACAGGCACACCGCCGTGCCGGAGCGGCGCGAGGGGGTAATAAACGGCAAGGAAACGTGCACATGCAAAGATGCATATAAAATACGGGGTTGAAATAAGACAAGACAAATCAAAAGTGCGAAGCTCAAAAAGAAACGCGAGGAACGCAATAACCGCGTACCTGCTTCCTCCTACACACATACACATACACACAACAGGCATCGTCGGCGGCTGACAGTGAGCCGGATGACACCAGCGACTATAATAGTCCTTTCTCTCTCTCTCTCTGTCTCTGTCTCTCTGCGATGGGGGGTGTTCGCATGCTTTCTGCCTCTGTTTTCGTCTTCCTTGGACAGCGGGATATGTCCCCGCACCACGCAGCGGACAGCCCTTTGGCGTCGCAGAGCAAATAAATAAACAAAAAAGAAACACACGCAATGATATTTTTTTTTTTTCATTAATTAAAAACGGGGGGATCTGTAACTGCGTCTGGCGCTACATGTACATATATATTTCACACTATTTTTTTTTTTCTAATACTTCAATATCTGTCTCTTTCTGTACATGCGTATGTGTACGTCCACGTATCCCTAGTTTCTTTACTCCTTCCTTCCCTTTTCGCTTTCACTGACTTTATCGTTCACTACCGTAGTCCCACAGGACTCACTTTCCGCTGTTTATGACCTCGGCATTTCAAGGAGTCCGAGCTGAGGGGCATGCTAGCAGGTGTATATATATATATATATATATATATGCATGCAGGCATTCATTGGAATGCATATAAGAGTAAAGAAGCAACAAACCAAAAAGATATATATATATATATATATATATAGTAATAATAGACACCAACAACAACAAAGAAACAAAAACAAGCAAAAGAAAAATATTCGGTTTGCCCTTTAAGACAATAAAAGAGGTTTGGGCTCAAAGGTTACGCAGGCTCGTCATTTACATCCTCACACTCCTGTTCCTGATGCATCTGCTTCAATGCCCTCTGCTGTTCATGGTAGGCAACAGCCTGCTCCACCAACTTATTGTACTCCTCCTTATTCTCCTCCTTCTGACGCAACAAATTGTCTTGCTCCCGCAGAAGCATGGAGTATTTGTCCTTGCTAGACAGGTGTTGGACGCCGCCAGGGCTGGTGCGCAGTTGATTAATCGCCTCCTCCTTTGCCTTTCCGCCTGCCGGCAACGTGAACCTGACAACCTTTATGCCGCTCATGCCGTTAGGGATGCTGCCCGAGGGCGCTCGGCATTTGGGGGAAGTACAGTGCGCGCCCGCAGAGTTAGCAGAGTACGCCGGACCTGTACGCAAACTAACAAACGGCAGTGATGGCGAATCTTCTTCCGTGTGTTTGGCTGCCCTTGCCTTTTGCTCCACCTCCTGCAAAAATTTTTCTGCTTCCCCAAGGATTTCCTCGTGCTTCTCACGACTAATCATACTATTCTGCTCCATTTCCCGCTGCTGTTGTAGCATCTCCTGCAGGCGCTGCTTGCTGCCAAGTTTCCACGCCTCTACTTGTGGTGGGGCGAGCTTGGTCATCTTGCCGCTATCGTTGGCGTTGTTGCTGCCTCTTTGTAACGTGTAGCCTCCCTGCTCCAATACCGGGGGGAAACCTCACCTCATCTCCCGCATTGGCACCGTCAAACTTCGGGTCACGCTGCTCTTGCTTTGGCGTCGCGCCGCTTACGAGGATGCTCGATGTTCGAGCATCCTCCCCCGCTTCAGCGTGGTGGGGTTGATGCTTCAACTCCTCAACAGGCTGCGACTCCACTACCTGCACACTACTGGCCTTTCGTGTGCTGCTGTTGCTGGACGTGCGTTCCAGTTGCTCGCCGTGTTCGGTGTTGAGAATACTGAAGACAGGGGTGGGGCCCATCGGCGTGGTTTTTATGGGCGGCGCCACCGCCTTTTGCTGCTCCACCAGTACGACACTCGTCTTGCGGAAGTGGGGTGCCGGGGGCACCGCTGGCAACACCGGCTGGCCCTTCACGTCCCGTCGACTGTCCAATGGGAGTAAGACCCCCTGCCGTACGTGCAGCGGCCGCCCCCCGCCGGAGGTGGGCGGAGCCGTTGCCGGATCGTGCGGCATCTCCTCACTGCCCTGCTTATCCTCTGTCGGGCCGTTCGATGCGGCGCCCTGCGAGGAATTTTCAGCACCTGCATCCGAAACCTTCCTGGCATGGGACAGGGGAAAGAGTGCGGCGGTGACGGGGCTCCCTCGTCTTTGCGCATCCCCTGGCCGTGCCGTGGTGTCCATCATTTCATCCGTCAAACCCACTTCGTCCCTGTCATCCGCCCCTTGCGCTGGCTGGCTGTGTTGGTGCTCGTTTGACTCTCCTGCGTCGCTGTCACACACCAGGGGAGGCGTTCGTGAGGTGGTGTTCCCAGTGGGTGAGTGGGCGCGCGGCGGTGGCAGCACTCTCTGCGGCTCCATAGGCTGCTGCGCCGGTTCGCCCTCCGCCAGCAGGACCCGCCCCCACCCGTTAAAAACAACGCTGATGTCGGTTGGCCGCGTCTCTTGATTTTCGTCGTTATTCCTGTCACCGCCGTCGACGTCTGTTCGCCCATCCCCTGACAGCAAATCAATGGTGACGCGGGCGTGGTGTATCCCGTGCTCCTCCAGTAGGGCAATTATGGAGCTGCTCAGAAAATGTGTCGTGCAGTCCATACTTTAGACGTCGCCGCTCTACCGCAGCTGGTTGACTAGATGGATTTACGGTTGATAGTGATGGCTCTGGTGACTGTCGTGGTGCTGAGGCGCATCACAGGCAGTGATGCAGTCCCATTGCATTGGGGAGCAGCAGTCAGAGAAGGAAAAAAAAAAGAGGTAATACAAAAATGCTGCAACGCCTTAAATGCTGGGCAGCATTCAAGCACGATGGCGTGGAGGCGTCTCACACCTCGTGTTCGCTACTCCGCCTCAGCCGACACAAAACTACTCGCAAGACTGGCAGCCACAGCAACACGCAAACGACCACAAGTTAAATAAAAGAGAGAAAAAGAAACATGTACACCTCTCAATTCCACGCACGCAGGTATTTATTTCGCACTACTCACAATCACCTCCTCACCCGCACACACTCCCACCCCCAACCGACTTCCCCCCTATTACCCATCAAGCCCCATAAACGCAGATATATATCTAAGTGCAGGCTACCCAACTATACTACGCCCTCCCCCCCCCCCCCATCCCAAACATACACACACCCACAGCTATGTTCAGATTTCCTTTTACTACTTCTTAGCGGCGTCTGGAGCAGCTGATGGGGCTGGCTTCGCATCAATATCCCTATAATACGACTTCGGTGGTTCTTTCATGAAGAGTGAAGTTCTGCCCCCCGGCGGCTCCGCCCATACACGATCCGGGTGTTGTGTACCGACCTTAAATGAACGGTTGTCACGCAAATTTTCGATAAGTTGCTTGACATCATTCCACGTCAAGTCCTCCAGAAAGTTATACGAAAAGTTCAGTGGACAGCCGTAATCACTCACAACCAACATGGGGGCATTGACGCAGGCACCGAGGCACTGCATCTCTCCAAGCGTGATAAGGCCGTCCTTAGTCGTGCCATGCATTCTCACATTCAAGTATGCCACCGTGCGGTGGAGAAGCTCGTCGCCGCCGCAGACCATACACGGGGTTGTCACGCAAAACTGAATGTGATACTTTCCCACTGGCTGGCGATTAAACATGGAGCAGAATGTCACGGTCTCAAAAACCTGCATTGGGGGCACCTCACAGATGCGGGAGATCTTATACATGGCGGTCACGGGGATGTACCCGCCCTGTTGCTGCTGTGCAAGATGCAGGAACGGAATCACGGCACTCTTGCGGTGACTCCTCGGAAACTTGGGGAGAATAACGTTGTGGATCTCCTCATAGCTCGCAGTGCAAAAGTCCCACAGGATGCGGGTGTTGTTAGTGTCTGTGTTGTGGTGCCTCACCTCACCGTGAATGAGACGGCGGGCGGGCCCCTCTAACCACGCGGCATACAGCAGAGACACCGCACGTCACCACATCTACAGCGTACAAAGAAAGGAGTAAAAAAGGGTTGACTACTAAATATCGTCATGTGGCCATGTTGCTCCATCTACCGCTGTTGTTGCTGCTGCTTTGTTTTTCGTTCTTTTCACCGGAGGATTCCGTTGTCTTCCCCCGCCGCCTTCGTAACCACCCCTATGAACTTCCGCACGGGCAAACATTCCACAGAGGGAGAGAGAAAGAGAAACAAATTTTTAAAGAGTAAATCGGAAGAAGTGGGAAACCCTCGGTCCTGCGCAGGGTAGCGTCACCACCCCGCTGAGCTGCAGTGTACGGAGATGAGTACGCGGACAGGGACGCAAAGAAAGAATAAAAAAAAAAAAAGAGAGAGAGAGAGAAAAAAAAAAACAAGACTCAACTTCACTCCCGTCTTCCTCCTTCCCCACACTGCACAGCGCATACAACAAGCTTAAGGGAGAGGGGTTGCTACGGTAGTGCCGTTGCGGTCTCATTGTTTCTATGCCCCGCCGGGCGGCAGGGACGGTCTCGCTCCCAACAACGATTTGTCTAGTAAAGAAAAGGAATAAGGCCAAAGCAAAAATCAATGAAATAGTGGAGAGAAGTAGCGCAGGCTAAAGGGGATGGGAAAGAAATCGATGCCGCATCAATTCATGATGCAGAGATATGAGGTGGCTTGGCTCTCACTGCCTCTTAGTGCGTGTCTCTGTATTTCCCCCTCCACCACTCAACGTGTCTTTCCCCTTTCCTACTTTCCCCTTCGGGTTTCCCTTCTGTTTTATCTATCTTTCCTCCACTGAGATCTGTTCCTCCTCCTGCCACGCAGAGAGAACAGAGTGGGTACGAAAGGCTGGAGGTAGGAAAGGGTGTGTAACACATAACTCTATCGTGCGGCAAAAAGAGAACAAACAAGAACCGCTGGGAGAACCATGGCGGCAGTAGCGGCAGTGGTGGTGCAAGGGCAGCGTTGACGGCCTCCAATCGCTGCCGACCCCCCTTCCTTGTCCCTGGCGATGCTCCTGCCGTGTGCCGCAGCGCGTTCTTCTTTAGACCCCACCCCCCACCCCCACACGCACCCGCCACGGCTGTTCCAACGCTGCGGCGGCCCAAACCGTTCGCCACTGCCTCTTTTATTATTTTTTCTTATGCTGTTGTTGTCTTTGTTTTTTTTTGCGTTTTTGTTTTTGTTTTTTTTCTTTTTTGGTTTTCTTGTTTTTTGTTGTTTTTGTTTCTTCGTCCCATTGGAAGCGTGATGGCAGGCCGCCTCGCCCTTTTTTCCCTCTTCGCCTCCCCCCCCTCCCCCCTCAGCCGGCCCGCTTTGACTTTTTGATGATCTTCTTCTCCAGGCTTTTGTGCACAAACGGCACCACACCTCCGCGGGCGATGGTGGCGTTTACTATCTGGTTGAGCTCCTCATCCCCGCGGATCGCCAGCAGCAGATGCCGCGGCTTGATCCGCTCTGTTTTCTGCGCCTTCGCCGCCGCCCCTGCGAGCTCAATTACCTCCGACGTGAGGTACTCCAGCAGCGCGGCGCAGTAAATGGCGGCGGAGGCGCCGCAGCGCTGCTTGCGGTTCAGCCCGTCCTTCAGTCGGGAGTGAATGCGGCCAACAGGGAAGTTGAGGTCGGCGCGCGCCGCACGCGTCATCTTGTCGCGCTTCCCCGCTTTACCGCCTGTCTTGCCCCCACGCTTCCCTTTGCCCTTGCCCTTCCCCCGCGCCGCCGCCTTGCCCCCGTGTTTCCCACCGGAGACAATACTCGTCTGATCGGCCGTCGCCGATCCGGGGCCCATCATGGGGCTCTGCGGCAGCGGCTCTTCACCGGACAGCGACATGACCGTGGGGTGTGTGTACTTAAATGTGTCTGTGTTCCTTCTGGTTCGGTGCCCGTTGAGGCTGATGTCTCCCTGCACGCGTGCGAAGGGCGGCAAGGGCGTGAAGGCATTCAAATCAAACGGATACGAAGACAAAATAATAATAATAATAATAATAAGGCAGACCCCCCACGCAGACAGAAAGAGAGAGAGAGAGACAGTGAGAGGAAAAGACACCGAAGTAAAGAAAAAAAATTACAGGGTCTTCTTAAAGAAAAAGTGTGTCACTAAACAGCAGCAGCGAGAGACGCAGGAATAACGCAGAGAAAAAGAGAGAAATGAGAAAAATATACACGAAAGCAGATATCTGCAGTATACGTGCGTACGTGAGTGCCAGGACGTAGAGCTGTCCCCGGTGCTACCACAGCATCAACTCCCCCTCCGCCTCTGCCTTCTCTGACTCCTCCTGCTCCTCCTCGTGTCTCCGCAAGCACATCGCACATATCAAGGACATGGTTTCGGCAGAAATATTGCACACGCCGGCACCTGTCAGCAGTGCGCAGGAGTAGTGAAAGGCCCTCCGCTGACAGTCTCTGCACATAAGCAGACACCGCCCGCGAGCTGAGCAAAATGAACAGGCAGAGGCACAAGAGGAGCCGTCAAGCTCCCGCAGCAGCGTGCCTGTAACCGCCACCTTCAGAGTGACAGTGTCCTGCACGCGCCGGTGCAACACGCACCACTCGAGACACGCCTGGTGCACCAATAGCGTGAAGGATGATGGCGGAGGAGACGAATTGGTACTGCGGCTGCGTTTTCGGCACATCCCGTGTGCTGCATGACTCACACCTGGTGTGGAGAGACGCAGGTCCCACATGGGGCCCAGAAAGTCGCTCAGCATTACCTCGTTCAGCTGCTGGAGACGCATGTGGTCGCAGGTGGGGTCTGCATGAAGCAGCTGTCGCAGAAAGTGGCGAACCCGTGCACGGTCTGCAATGTCTAGCCCGCACAGCGCACAGCAGCCCACATGCTCGTAGGCCCCCGTCGAACGGCCACCACCGCGGCGACGCAGTGCCACGCATTGGTGGAAAGATTGCCGCAAAGAAGAGGAGGATGAACTCGATGTAGGGCTCGGCGAGAGCATCCGTTGCGTTTCGTTCTCGTCGCACCCCACAAAGCATTCGGCCAGCATCGCCAAAGGCGGCGGGGAGGTGCGCAGAAACTGCGTCTCTGCCACACTCCCATCGCGGTGCATGATCGGCGTCTGCAGCAACCCTGCATCCTCGTCGCGCACGGTGGACGTCGACGCAAGACAATCCCTGACAGCCGCCGTCAGGGAGCATTCGTCCACCGCCGCAAAGCTCGGCATCAGCCTTTCCCTGAGCTGTGGCGGTGGGCTGTTGCCGGCACCTACGGCGGCAGCAACGTGCGTCGCCTGCCCCAACCGCAATGACTTGGCCACGTCGTGCACCAAACTCATCACCCTCGCGAGGGTCGGCAGCGGGGTGATCGCCCGGCGACTCGCCACGGTGCGGTTGCACAGCGGGCAGCGTGGCCTCCCCTCAATGGAGCGCTCGGCGCATGTCTTGCAAAAGACGTGGCCGCATGAAAACACCACCGGGGAGCGGAGCAGCGTGTAGCAGACGTAGCAGACGAGGCTCGTCTCGGCCACCTGCAACAGGGCGCGAACCGCCATACCAGTGCGGGCGCTCGCACCCACGCCGCCCCTCCCGCCTACTTTCGCTCTTTTCTACGCCTCGGAACGGGTCACGCAAACACCACCAGGCAACACCCCTCGCTGTATTCGGCTAGCAGCACGCATGCCCGCGCCGACGAGGACACAACACCCAGACGATTGAGTAAAAAAAAAAGCTTCTTTCTTTTCTTTTCCCTCAAACCCACCTTTTTTTCTTCTAGCTTTTTCCTCTTCTTTTCCTTTTTGCAGCTTCCGCCCTCCGGCCGTTTCTCAGCACCCGCGGAGAAACGCAGACACAGACACAGACACAGGCACGGGCACAGCCGCTCCTTCCGCATTTCCCCGTGGAGGGCAGGAAGGAAAACAAACAAAAAGAACGAAAGAAAAAAAGAAAAAACAAACAAACTACCAGTAAGATGCTCGTAGACGCGTCACTGAGGCCCATACGTGACGCGTGAGACATCATGCAGGAGCGCCACAGTGCGCAAGGTGTCTGTGGTGCACGCAGGCACGTCACCAGAAAGGGGAACAATACCCGGGGAGACACACACACACACATACAAACAACACACGCGCCAAAAGGGTCAGGACGAAGACAAAACCCAAAACAAGAGAAAAAGCAAGAGAGAAAACAACACAAAAAAAAACGCCACGTGCCTCACAAAGCAACCTCTCCCCCTTTTCTCCTCTTTGAATTGGCCTTCGGGTCCTTTCTAGCGCGCGTGCCCTTCCCCGCCTTCGCCGCCTCAGCCGGCTCTGTCTTTGTCGCCTGCTTCAGGCGTTTCCGTCGTTCCGTGCGGTTCTTCTGCCGCTCCATGTTAATCTGCCGCTTGACCTGCGCCGCCATGGCCTTACAAGCCAACTTCAAGGCGGTAGCACCATAACCACCGCGCCGACCCCCACTCGCGGTAGGCCCGTCGTACTGCGGAAACCGCACCATCAGCAGGTTACTGCTGCGAATGAAGACGGAGCCAACGTAGCGTTGGCGGGTTGCAGGACTGACGGGAGGCGCGGGTAACCCTTCCGCCGCCAGCAGCGCACGCTCAACGTCACACAGGCGATCACGCCACGAGGTTGCTTCCGCCAGGCTGACGTTGTAGTCGTCGTCCAGCGACAGTAGCTTGCCTTGGTACACGTACCCCTGCCGCGTCTCCACCTCGACGCGGAAGAACTCAAGTGGTAGCGACGGGACCGTTGACGACGGCTGGTGAGGCACGCCGGCGCCGGTGTTCGCGGCACACTGCTGCCTTATAGCCTGTTGGATGACAACCGCCGGAAGAGGACCCCGCGGCATTGTTGTCTCCGCGGGCATATCAACGCTCCCCTGCCGCCCACTCCCCCTACACAAAAAAAAGGAAAAAAGAATGGCAGCAGCACCACAACCAGCTTCTCCGTGAAGCCCAACTGAGTCGAAAGTCATGCCACCCTTCTGCCCGCAAATTGGTTGGGCGTGTCGCATTCACGACGGCAGAAAACCAGTTGAAGCAAAACAAACATGTACATCTACACCTACACATGCGTGCACCGAATACAAACAAAAAGAGGGGCAAGTCTACAAGACGCCTCTCACACAGACGCACTCAAACGTCTGCCACTAAATAACAACTAAAAAAAAAAAAATAGAATCTGATAATTTAAATACACCAACCTCACAAACGTGAGAAAAACATACAAAACAACCCAAACCCGTGCTGGCCACAGTTCTGACGATGCGTAGCCGCCCGCTGGGCCCCTCCACCCGCCGAGCCGCAGCCGCCCACACTTTTATTTCAGAGAGAGACGCTCCAAACAAACACGGCACAGCAGAAAAAAAAATAAAACCGTTTTTTTTTCTTTGAAAAAGTGTAAAAAAATAATTTCCATCCAAAACAAAAAAACCGTAAAAAAAAAGGAGCAAAGATTCAAAACAAAGAAATATTGCATCAACAACCGCAGCGTAGGCCTGCCGCTGGAGGCGCCAGAGGGCGGCGGAGAGGATCCGGCTCAAAATCCAAATCGTGTCCACACAGATGCGCTTCTCAAAGGTGTCCCTCTCGCCAGATCATCCGAGAACAACCAGGGACAAGCAGAGGCAGCACAGGGGCAAACACGTGCGCAAGGCTCCTCCCATCGGTAGACGCTGACGACGCGGCGCTGCCAGCAGGGGTCCCAGCTTCACAGCTCTAAGCGGCATTACCAGCGTCACCATCCGTGCCAATCATGTCTTGGCTCAAGAACAGGGTCCTGATTTCGCCGGCGCTCAGCCGACGGTTGTAAAGAAGAACGTTCGTCACCGTCACACGGCTGTCCGTGGGTGCACCATTACTCTGAGGCCCGCCAATGTAGAAGTGGGAGATGTCGGGCAATGTCGCGCCCCGCACGATGGTATTCCCCGAACCCGCCAGAGACTGGCCATCAACGTACACAGAGCCCTGCCTGTCCGCCATCGTGAGAACCACGTGGTACTTCTTGTGCAGTTCCCACGATCCTGTCGGCGACACCGGCGCTGCTCCGTACAGTGGCTGCCACTGGCGATTCTTGTCGTACGACAGCCCCAGGAGTTTGGTGTCGCCGGGGCCTTCCAGGCCCGCCCCCAGCACAGGGCTCGCGTCCTTCGGAAGCGCGTCAATCGTTACCGTCGCCACCAACGTGAACCGGTAGTTTGCGAACTGGTACCGTCGGGTCTGCCCCTGCCGAGCCACCGGCCAAACCGCCCCTCCACCGACCCCATTGAACTTCAAACCGTTGGGAACCCGCTCCGCATTGGTCACGTTTGCGTTGACGCAGCGGTACACG
>NW_021706086.1:0-9335 GCF_003719475.1 Trypanosoma rangeli
ACCCAGCCGTACAAAAAAAAATAATAATAATAATCACCATCCGCCACGGTGCAAGTGCCGTCCACGTGCTCGCTCACGTGCCGACGAGTTCATGGGAAAACGTCAAACGTAAATACCATCGGGCCACTTCAGCTACTGCACAACCCCACTAAAGGCCCCTCCGTGGCGGCTGCCCACTACACCTCGAAAAGTGCAGAGAGTGTCGTAGACAACGTGTGACGCAGAAAACCGCACATGCAAGTACTTGTCTTTCTGTGCACACACATTTGGAGGCACTACAGGTAGGAAAACAATGAAAAGAAGAAGGCACTATTGGGGCAATAGTTTATTATTTTTATTCTTTTATTCATTCATACATTACCAGACGCACGTCACGCCAGCCCATTCCCCTATCGCAAAATCTAAGCAATAAAAGAAAAAAAAAAGATATCACTGCATCCACCACCCCCTTCAAACACTCATACTTTCCCAAGAAGTGATGGCCGTGGCGCTTATCACCACCAACACCGCCTCGTATTGATGTCATAAAACATCTTTGGGACATATGTGGCTCTCTGACGCTTTCATTTCCGTTTGTTGTTCTCATGTTTTTCCAATGCCTCTAGCATCAGTACCACCATGCCGCTCTTTGTTTCATATGGCAATGTATTTCTTTATCCACCCCTTCCCCCTCCTGCCGCAAGATTGCATACACCTGCCTCTCATCATTCACTAAGCAGAAAATATAAAGGACAACCCAGTACCGCCGGCAGTACAAATAAAAAGAAAAACAAGACAAAACAAAATAAGAAGGACCAGAAAGCCGTCAATTTTATCCTTTACACCACATACACATGCCATGGGCACATGCACCAAGACAAGAAAAAAAAACGAGAGACTGTTTGAAAGAACAAAAGGGCACATCGTCACCACACATCTCGCGCCTTCCATTCGTCGTTTGCTTCTCTCTACACATTATTATTATTACTACTATCATCATCTTTATTTTCTCAGTTTTCATTGTAGTTGGTTGCGCTGGGTGTCCTATGATACAATGATGATAGTAATAATACTAATAGTGATGCTAATAAAGATAAAGCGGAGAATGCAGATCAAAGCCTCGTCTACACCACTCAAAACGTACCGAAACTCATTATATCGACATTTATGCAGTCCCTTCAATTATTACCTATTACTGTTATGCGTCTCCCACCCCCCACCCACCCACCCACCCCCAATACCCGTGTATTTTCTTCTTCGCAGCCCATTTCATTGCGAGATATCTCATTCCCCCTTCCCTCTCTGATTACATACGTCACCAGCAAAACCACCTCCGTTGCTCTGGGCGTGGGTCAACTTCCCATACACATTGTACGTGTGTGTGCATGCATGTGTAGGGGCCCCACACACAACAGAAACTGACCAAGATAGTAAAAGAAGCAGGAAGCACAACGGCAGTAGCAACACAAGAAAACACACACATCTATCAACACCGTTATGCCAAGTTTGGTGAAGGGTGAGGGAGTAACTTCCTCCCCTCCCCTTGCACTGAGCAAGACACGACCTACCGAATGGCTCTCTCGGCTTGTTCGCCCGCATGATGGAAAAAAAAAGAATAAGAGGGAAAACAAGGGTGGTTCAGAGGCAAAAAAGAAAAAAAACGGACGAACTCTAAAAAGTAAAGATAATGGGCGGCCTACGGGATAGAATATGCATCCATGTCAAGGGAATGCTCCTCTACAACCACATCTCACAGCATCCCCGCCTCTGACGCGACCAATAAAAAAAAAAAAAAACAAGACGTCATGTGTGTCTACATTACATGTGGCGGAAACTGAGGTGGGGTGTGAAAAAAAAAAGGATTACACACACACACAAAAAGAAAAAAAAAAGCAGCGGCCAAAAAGCTATCTACATAAGTAATGCCCTTTATTACTCCAGTGAGGTGCGCGGAAGAATGGTGACCCCCACAGGGTAGTGATCACTGGGACAATCTTTAGTTGGCAGTTCTGTGTACCCGGAGAGTTTCATAACAGATGTGCAAACAACATGCCTTTCATCAACAAGAATGTGGTCTAGCACTCCCCCCTCTCCGTTAGAGGACGGATTCACCGTAGACACATGCCACGGGTGTTGTTTGCGGTACGTGGCGTAGCTATCACTAAATGCAAGTGAGTGTCCGACGGTGTCAGTAATACGGTACCTTTTTCGTCTGCCACCCTGCTGCTGCCCCTCCACCGTCGCGCACGCGGAGCTGCTAAGCAACGGTGATGGACCATCCATCTCCCCAAACTCTGGATCATTCTCCACCTCCTCCCCCTCATCTGGAAGTTTCCAATATTTCATCACCTCACTGCCTGGAGGCGGCACACCCGTCAAAGCATAGCGAATTGGAGGAGACATTGCGTCTGAATTAAAATCACCCGCTAGTACTAATGAAACCCGTGGTGGTTCTCCTTTTTCGCCCCTAACCGCCTTCTCATAATTTTCTTTTAGCTCCTCCATCTTACGCAGTACATGATGCATCTGCCACAATTGGCACTCCGTGCGGTTCCAAATGAGATGCACGGTGCCAATTACGTAAATCATATTGGGCATCACACGATCGCGCAAGACAGAAATCAGGGCAACATTGTGCGATTTCGCCTGCAAAGATCGACGTTCACGCTGTGTGAGCTGCGTGTCAGCGGCAGCAATCTCATTGAATCGGATAGGCACAACTTCGCAAGGATCAAAACGTTCCTGCAAGTACAGTACACACACGCCCTCCATCTCTGGGCGTCTTTGGGGCCGACTGTCACCGGTAGAAGGAGCGACCGTCGTCCGTGATGTGGACTTGCCCTCACGTTGCGAAGCAGATAAATTTGTTTCATCGAAAATACGACTATCACTTGTATTCTCGGAGATGTCGTACCTCTCATACCTCGGGCGTCCCCGTGCGTCGGTGACAACCACATGATCCCCGGCAAACCGGTACTTGGAGCGCAACCAGTCGCCGAGCAAACCCGGCTTTTCAAACACATCGACACTGATTTCCTGAAGCGCTATAATATCAGGAGCAGCACGGGCTAATTCCTGTTTAAGGAGGGAACATCGGTAGTCCTCGGCAAGAGCAAACATGGGGCAATGCGGGTACAGCTCGGTGGATACTAAACGCTGAGCCAGAATGTTATAGCTTACTAGTTTTATCCTCCCATTTGACGGCAACGGACTCAGTTTCTTCCCCGTATGCGTGAGGAACCAACCCCGAGGCATCAAACCTGCACTGGCAACATCCCATGTCACAGCGGCACGAGATTTGTCCAGCAACGTTTCCGCATCCAGGCTTGGAAAACTAGCGCTGCAAAGCTTCTTTTCACGGCGTTGTAGCAGAGTTAAATGATGCGTTGTCGCAGTTTTGGAAGCATCTCCTACTCGTGGGGAGGCGCAAGCCGCCGATTCGTCACGTGAAGGAAAC
This sequence comes from Trypanosoma rangeli, assembly GCF_003719475.1. Classification (NCBI taxonomy): domain Eukaryota; phylum Euglenozoa; class Kinetoplastea; order Trypanosomatida; family Trypanosomatidae; genus Trypanosoma; species Trypanosoma rangeli. The sequence continues at coordinate 3,437 of NW_021706086.1, forward strand.
GATGTAAGCTCCGATGGCCTTGCTCCGCAGTGACGAGAATTATCATTTAACTGCTCAGCAGTTGTTAGCGACAAATGAAGAACTGACGGGGGTAAACGTTTTTCCATGTCTCTATGATACATCCAATTCGCACCAATTAAGTGCCTTCCTTATTATATTGGCCCGCTTCTTGGAGTCCTTTTTGTTGTTGTTTTATATAATTAATCCGTCGCTCTTGTTTTGTTTTGTTTTGGTCTGGTTTATTCGGCTGTCTCTCCAGACGATATCTATATATCTCTAAAGGTATATATATATATATATATACGGCAATATGCCCCTGGCACACAAGCCTCTCCACACCGCTGTCCCAGCCACGCACCCTCCTCCCAAAGACTGCTTTGCAAAGCCGGAAACCAATAAAGACGAGGACGAAAAAAAAAGACAGCAGCAAAACAACGTACGGAAAAAAAAACATAAACGCGACGTGCGCAAGAACAACACGCGTTAAATTCACAGCAGATTGGCGTTCATGCATACAAGAAAAGCAAAAAAAAAAAGGGGGCTTACACCCCTCTTTGGCTTTCTAAAAACGCCTAAGTATAGGGAAAAATACATATGAAACCCGTCCACGTGTGCACCACCGCCACAGCGAAGGAAGGAAAAAGTGGAACAGGAAAAAGCCACCAACCATGCACGCACACACATGACTGGACAAAAATTCCCATTAAGAAAATGGACTGCATAAAAAAAAAAAAAAAACTCAACTCCTCTTTTTTTCTTTGCAAGACACCTAGACGGCGACCACAACAACAAGGCAGCAAACAACGTTGTTCTGCGGCAAATAATGGGCATGCTGGCAGCGAAGAGCTTAAACACATGCCTCTGGTAGAAGGCATTTAAACACCTGCAAACCATTCCTCGTGTTTGCTTCTCCTGAAATGTGGGAAACAAAAAAAAAAAGCAAAAAAATATACATATACAAATGAAATAAACACTCTCTCATCCTCCGGATGTCCAAAGCTCATTTGCCCAAGCTGAGGTGCAGCTGGGTAAGCTCCTCATCACGCGCCAGCACGAGTGCCCTCAGCTCAGCAATATCCCGCTCCATCTCAGCCTTCTCCCTTTCCGCCTTAAGCATTTGGCGCCGGCTATCAGCTGCCGCCTCATCGCGTTCCATTACTAGTTTACCCCGCTGCCGTTGGAGGTCCTGAATCAACCTCATCTGTTCTTCGTGCTTTGCCCTCAAAGCGGCAACGTCCTTTTCAGTCACACGCAAAAGAGTTTGCTTTTGCAGCTGTATAAAACGCTCGCGTAGCGCAGCATCTCTTTTCTCTATAGCTTTTAGCTCGCTCTCAAGTTCCTTCAGCTTTGCGCGAAGATCATGTTGTTCCTCGTGCTGTTTCCCCCGAAGGACAGAGACTAAGCGATCGCCTTTACTTAACTTTTCCAGACTTTTATTTTGCTGACGGCGCACGGACAGCAATGTCTTAACCTCCGCCTGTACCTCCCGCAATTCCTTCCAAACCACGGTGATCTTATTTCGTATATCGTTCACCTGGGACAAGTTTTGAAACCTATACATATCATGCCGAAGACGCCCGATGGCATAACGAAGTGCCCTGTTGTTCGCCAAGAGCTGCTCTCGCCTAGTGGAGTCATCTTCATCGTTGGACTCCGTCACCGTACAACCCACGCGTCGTTGCAGTTCGTTCAGGGCAGTCCGCTCATCCGCCAGAAGCTCTAGGTAGTGCTTCAGCTCATACTCCAGCGACTGCGGGCCACCCTGGCCACCCTTCGGCATGTCCCACGCCTACGTACCTTCCTTTCCACACGCTTCTGCGCCAACGCTGGTGTGTGACTCCCACCACACAGCTCCCTTATGCGTGAACCCACGACGCTACGATGACTCGCACATGCATCAGAACGCCAAGACAAATAAACAAGACATAAAAAAATAAAAAATAAAAATACGTACACAAATAACATATGTGCGTTGAAAAGGATCCAAGAGCACCGGCAGATAGTACACATTTATCTTCAAACGAAAACAAATAGCAACATTCACACCAATAAGATCAAAAAAAAAAAGAATGGCGTGAAACGTTTCTATGGCCAAAAGCGGCGTCGGTCTCTTCTGAGGCCGCCGTCTCCCACCTCACCCTCATTTTATTATTTTTTTTTTTCTCTTGAAGACAAGAAGAAAATAACAAGATTTAAAAAAAAAAGCGAATCACCGTTTCCATGCCGCAATACACCTTGGTAATTTGCTTTTATTCCTCTTCCATTTACTTAATGGACTCCCTCACAGTATCCCATCGAGAAGCGATCCATGGTGGTCAAGTATGCAATTCTACGGGTGACTGGCAATCGCACGGGCTCCGCCATTCTTCAACGTTAGTTACGTCTTTGTTTCCTCGTCCCTCAACCTCGCTCTGTCGCAGAAGGTGCCGTCTTTTTATTTTTTGTTTTTTTTCTGTTTCCGCCACTTACCTCGTGCAACTCCCCCCGAGTGGGGCGCACAACGCCAGAAACCAGTGTGCGGTCGCGCGGGGAGCCACCAATGACGCATCCAACACCCACAAAAACGGCAGGGGAATGCAGAAGAGGTCCCTAGGAAACAAAAAAAAAAAAGTAAAAAAGAAACATACACACAAACACAAAAAACCCTTCATTTAAATCCCAAGCTTCCTGACGGAAGGTGTGAAAGACTGGTGTGAATAGCGCTGCATCCTCCATGTGATGACTTCTTTGAGATCCACTCAGGTGTGCTATACGAACGTGAGTCTCCACGGCAGTCCCCCACTCACGAGCCACAGTTCAAGCAACCTCCGTTATTCGGTGTTGCCGAGGATGACTGTATTTGATTCTCCTCCCTTATATCCTTCAAGGTGTTTGGATCAATGGTGAACTTGATTGCATCCGCAGCCGGTTTGCTCCGCAAGTAGTACATACCCGTCTTGAGGCCACGATCCCACGCAAAAAAGTGCATGGACGTCAGTTGGCTGGAGGTTGGATTTTCCAAAAACAGGTTCAGGCTCTGACTCTGGTCAATAAACTTGCCGCGGTCCGCGGCCATTTCAATGAGGTCCTTCTGCCGAATCTCCCATACAACACGGTAGAGATCCTTTAGATCATTTGGGATACCCCTAATGCTTTGCACAGAGCCATTGTAGGCAATAATCTGATTGCGCATATCTTCGTCCCAGAGTCCACGCTCAACGAGATCCATCACAAGGTATTTGTTAACCACTGGGAACTCACCGCTCAGCACACGACGCACGTATATATTTGAGGTAAAGGGCTCAAAACACTCATTGTTCCCCAAAATTTGTGATGTGGATGCAGTTGGCATTGGAGCCAACAGCAGAGAATTCCGCATCCCACTTTTCATGACCCGTTGCTTCAGTGCATCCCAATCCCAACGGCCACTTCGTGGCTTTGCCTCCCACAGATCAAACTGCAGCAGTCCTTGTGATGCAGGACTGCCTTCAAACCGCGCATATGGTCCCTCCGCTTCTGCGAGTTCCACGCTCGCCTCCACAGCACCGTAGTAAATGGTTTCAAAGATATCCTCATTCAGAGTCCTCGCCTTCTGGCAGGTAAAAGGTAGCCGCAGCAAGATAAATGTATCCGCCATTCCCTGCACACCAATTCCAACCGGACGATTGAGCTCGTTGCTTCGGCGTGCCTCTGGTACGGGATAGTAGTTACGATCAATAACACGATTGAGGTTTTTCGTAACGACCTTCGTGACTTGGTACAATCGCTGATGATCGAAGCTTTTCTTCTCCTTATCCACAAATCGCGGGAGAGCAATGGATGCGAGGTTGCACACAGCAACCTCATCCTTTGATGTATACTCGATAATCTCTGTACAAAGGTTTGAGCACTTAATGACTCCAACATTCTTCTGATTGGATTTACGGTTACATGCATCTTTATAAACCATGAAAGGCACACCCGTTTCTATCTGTAGCTCAAGGATGGCAAACCACACTGACTGAGCCTGAACGGTCTTCACACCGCGATTTTCCTTCTCGTATCTTTCGTACAACTCCTTAAACTCATCCCCATAGCAGTCACTCAGCCCTGGCGCCGTGTGCGGATCCATCAGCGTCCATATCCCACCACTTCTTACACGCTCCATAAAAAGGTCAGGAATCCAAAGAGCGTAGAACAAATCTCGCGCACGCTGGTCCTCCTTCCCTGTGTTTTTCTTAAGAAGAAGAAAGTTAAAGATATCAGCATGCCAAGGCTCCAAGTAGATGGCGAAGGCACCTTTACGCTTGCCACCCCCCTGGTCTACGTAGCGCGCTGTGTTGTTCCAAACACGTAGCATCGGCACAAGTCCGTTAGACATGCCATTTGTCCCTGCAATGTAACTTCCAGCGCAGCGGATATTGTGCACGTGGACGCCAATCCCACCAGCTGACTTACTGATAACGGCGCACTGCTTTAATGTGTCATAGATCCCCTCAATACTGTCTTCACGCATGGCCACAAGAAAGCAAGAACTCATTTGCGGGAATGGCGTTCCAGAGTTAAAAAGCGTTGGCGTGGCATGAGTGAAGTCTCCAAGTGACATATGATCATACGTCTCCTTGACGCGCTCTAGATCCCAAGCGTGAATGCCAAGAGCCACACGTAAAAACATGTGCTGCGGACGCTCCACAACCTCACTCTCACCATGTCCTTTCTGCACACGCAGCAGATATGACCGCTCGAGTGTTTTGAAACCAAAAAACTCAAATCGTAAGTCTCGGTCATAGTCGATGATGTCCTGAAGCTGTTCATGGTGCTTTTTAACAATTTCCCACACTTCCTCCGATACCAGAGAAGCTGATCGGCCCGTGCTATGAATTTTATGATCGTGAAGGATAGAAAATGTCTCCAGCACGGAAGCCCTGGTTTTTTTGTGCAGCCCCGTCACACAGAGGCGCCCACCCATTATACCATAGTCGGGGTGCTTTGTTACCGCATAGGCGGCGGTCTCAGCAACGAGTTTGTCCAGGTCTGTTGTGGAGATTTCATCGTGGACGCCACTTACTACTGTATCCGTCAACGCCTTAACATCGACGTACCTCAAGTCTAACCCATGAGACACGCGCTGGATCCGTGCAAAGACCTTTTTTTCATCAAACTTCTGCAAGGCGCCATTGTGCTTCCGCACCATCAATGCCCTTTCCGCCATCCTTCCTTTTTAATAAGGAAGAATGTACCAATAAATATATAAATAGTCCTCAACAAATATCCCTCGTTTTTTTTTTGCTTTTTGTTTGCCTTTTTTTTTACGTTTTTATTATGTGTTATGTTCTTCTTCCACACCACCAGAAGGCAACCAGCAAAGAAAAAAGACGTGAGATCGGTGAGAAGATCAAATGGGTCTACCACGTTGGTCGCAAACCCGGTGACGCAGCTACGCAAACAAACAGAAAGAGAGAAAAAACAGTGAAAGAGAAAGGAAGGGGCATCCACACCCACGCGTAGGTCCGCCTAATCTTGATTTCATGTAAGCATCCGCTTAGGAACAAAGGTGCCGAGCACGCTGGAACGCCGTCGCGGTCAAACGGAAAACAAAAAAAAAAGGGAGAAAGGAAGAGTGCAAACATCCCCGCAGTCCCTACGCGTAGGTTACACAACCTGCATCATATTTTCTCCCCCTTTTTGCCACTCTTCTCTCTGTATTTCGGTGTTGCTTTATTAGACGTCGGTGTTGATTCAAAATAAATTTCGTTTCATCGCATAAATGGGAGGAAACACCCGTTTATTTCCTTGTGTTTCTTTCTCTCTCCCTCCCTCTCCCTCTCCCTCTCCCTCTTCTCCCACCCTCACCGTGCGTTTCGCTCCTCCTCTCCGTCACTCGTCCTCGGGAGTATCTCCGGCAACTCCACTCAGAGGCAATTAACACAAAAGCGGGGGA
>NW_021706086.1:9360-20300 GCF_003719475.1 Trypanosoma rangeli
GAAAAAAGACGTGAGATCGGTGAGAAGATCAAATGGGTCTACCACGTTGGTCGCAAACCCGGTGACGCAACTACGCAAACAAACAGAAAGAGAGAAAAAACAGTGAAAGAGAAAGGAAGGGGCATCCACACCCACGCGTAGGTCCGCCTAATCTTGATTTCATGTAAGCATCCGCTTAGGAACAAAGGTGCCGAGCACGCTGGAACGCCGTCGACGGTCAAACGGAAAACAAAAAAAAAAGGGAGAAAGGAAGAGTGCAAACATCCCCGCAGTCCCTACGCGTAGGTTACACAACCTGCATCATATTTTCTCCCCCTTTTTGCCACTCTTCTCTCTGTATTTCGGTGTTGCTTTATTAGACGTCGGTGTTGAGTCAAAATAAATTTCGTTTCATCGCATAAATGGGAGGAAACACCCGTTTATTTCCTTGTGTTTCTTTCTCTCTCCCTCCCTCACCGTGCGTTTCGCTCCTCCTCTCCGTCACTCGTCCTCGGGAGTATCTCCGGCAACTCCACTCAGAGGCAATTAACACAAAAGCGGGGAACCTCGTAAGGATTGTCGTCTGCCAAAACCGGCCTCGCGTCGCCCAGTTTCCTTGAGGCCCCTATTCCTAGTTCAGCCGTGTCTCTAAGTCCCAGACCTGCGCAAAGACCTGTACAGGTCTCGGCCCCACGCAACTCAGCGTATAGCTACCGACAGGCAGAATAACACGAATCTTTTCAATATGCCCCTCTTCCACAGACGCCACCGTTAACCACCGCGAGGCACGCTGCACCGCACCCAATGCCCCAAGTGAAGGATTTGCTTTAAGCCTCAAGTAAACCCTTCCGTTACTCTTGCTGTTAGGCTTTTGCTTACCGGCAACCGTATTCGTGGAAAGTAAAGGTAAAGCTTTGCACGACTGCGACGCCACCCCCGTTAGCTGCATGCGACAGCTTACGTCCACAGAGACGGCAATGTCAGGCTCAACCTCAAAGGAAATTCCCTTCTTGGCGACTGACTCCGTCTCTGTAAACCAATAGCGGTGATTCATGGAGCGAGGAGGCGGTTTGACAAAGCGAACCTTGATGCCATCTCGGGCGAAGGAGATGTGCTTTCGCGGACGCTTCGCTCCCGCCCCACCACCACCGTTCCCCAACAGTCCGCCTCTTGGGCGTTGCATGCGCGCTACCAACCCACGGCTTTCCGGTCTCCTCACTCTTTCGGGATCCAAAAAAAACTCCAGCCGAAGGTCCGCAATAAAACAAAAAAAAAGCTCTTCCAACTTCACGTCAGACAACCTTTGTTAAACGTGTGACGCGGAATAGGCAGCGGCAAAAGGCGAAGGAAAGCAACAACACCCAGGCTCAAGGGCGTGCAAAATCCACAAGGGGACAAATTTGCACACAGAAAGAATGCGTGTAGCGTCGTCTCAAAACTTGTGGAAGGGCGTGAACGCTCTGCTGAGTCACTTCCCTTACGTTGAGAGTCGCTGGCACGCTTGCCCTCTACTAATGCGCCCCAGTGATGAGAAGAGCAAAGAGACGGAAAAGAGAAAAAAAGAGGTATATAATAATGGTAATAATGTGGAAAAGAGTGTTGCCTCCCCAATTTGGCCAGTGATTTCAATGTGTTGACTCTGTATACACAGAGGCTCATTACACGCACGCGCATGCAGAAAGGAATTCACTCTTTCTTTCCCTTCATCCCTCGTCTTTGTTTTGTTTGTCGCCCATCTCAAAAAAAAAAAAAAAGAGTATCAAATTTATTAGTATGCATGACTCATCAAGTGGGGAGTGGCGGAAGGGTCCAAAGACGAACATGCTTGCCGTCTGCCCGACCGCTCGTCGCCAGCCCCTCCCCGTGCTGAACAAATACCACCTGTTCTACTCCATCGCCTTCATGACAGTCATGCAGTACCATAACAGGCATCAGAGTAAAGAGCCCACCTGATGAGCCAGGCACAGAGGTTTGACGGTAAATCGTTACATTGCCGCCCCGAAAGAGCGCAATTGCCAAACGTTCGTGGTGTGAGCTACCATATAGGCAAAATGTCATGTGCACAGGACACGCGGCATCCCACCCAGCAAAGAAGGAGTCCTGAAAACGACCAACAAGATCCAGTGAACGCTCTGTTTTGGAGTTCACTGTTTTCGGCTCAATGTCGTAAATGTATCCTACGCCCTCTTCCGTGAAAAAAATCAGATACTCACGTGTGTTAAACTCCGGAACGTTCTTAGAGGTAAGACACAACGCCGACACCCGCACCTTCGCATTGGCCTCCACATGCACGCTGTTTAGCAGTTGGATCCCGTTTCCATTAGGATGGAGCTGCAGCGTCGCCAGCCTCGGCTCCTTAAGAAAAGATCCGGCCGCCGCAATGGTAATGTTGCATTGCGCCCATGTCAAGGCGTTTCCTACCCCAAATTTTGCTTTTCCCAGAAACTCCTTCGACTGGAGGCTGAACACCTCCAACTCGCAGTCTTTGTCGCGCCTCATAACAATAAGGTCGTAGGCTGCACCAGCAACGCCCCATGGCGGAAGCGTCGACACCAGCATATGGCGGGGCAACTTACACGATCTCTGCAAAGCCAACTGACACCTGTGAATGCTGAAGAGAAAGAATGTATCACTGTTTCTCTCACTAACCACAAGTCTTTCGCCGTCGTAGGAAAAGGCAGCCGAATGCACCTCCACCCTCGTTTCAGCCCCCATAGCAGACATGACTGCTTCATCCACAGAAACAAAGTGCTTCTCCTGTAGCTCCTTCCCACGTGCCATGAAGGTGCGATTTCTGTTCTGTGGATACAGCCGTGCCCTTCGCTTGCTACGACAATTAATAAAAAGATAACGTTGGCACGGTGAGACCATGATGGTGTCCACCTCAGGATATCCGCGCAGCACAGAAGTAGGCTGTACAGACGCCTCCCCTTTCGACTCCCCTTTTGCAGTCGTTCTGTTGGTAGGATACGTTTTGGATTTTGTCTTTGCTGGCTCCTGCCCTGGCGGAGTTACTGCTGTTGATGTCTCCGTTAGGGCGGCAGCCTCGGCGTCATTATCATTTGCAGACGATGCAAACACAAGATGCGGTCGCAGCCAGCGCACAGTCCATACAACTACCATCACCGCCGCTGTCACGAGGTATAGGACTGTCATAGACCCCGGCTCGTTAAAGACGGCGGGGAGGTGCCTTGTCAGCAGCTCACTGGCGCTCATTCCTGTCCCCACCCTATCACAAGAAATCTGCATTCCACGTGGCAACCCCAATGTAAATCCAAAGAGTAGAAAAGTCGGAGAAAGGTTCCCTTTGCTGCATCCACAGCGAGAGTCAAAACAGAAGGCAATAAAACTACAGATGCCCGTGCATCTTCCAACGCGACAAAGCGCACACCGTTCTCAGATACTCGAGCAACCGCAGCAACAAAGCAAACAAACATAATAATAATAACATGCCGCTAATTCACTTATCCTTGCATCTCCTAACAGCAGCCACAGGAGTGCACAGGCGTTTCCCTTCTTTCTTAGCGTTGAGGAAAACCACAGAACGGACAGTACAACACTGACGATGTGTTCATAGCAATAAGGATTCGCTCATCTGAGGCACATTTACTACACTTTAAATGAAGCAGGATGGAAGGTGCATCATTATCCTCCAGCACAATGGACTCCTGCACCTTACCAATATTTGCATCGCCCACAAAGCAGTTTCCGCCTCTCGAGAATCCGTGCATACCCTCCTTACAATTGCGCTGCATCGGCTGGGCACATTCGGGGTTGAAAGACAATCTTAACGACTGTTTCTCTGCGGGCTGACGGGGCGGCTGTCTAAGCAAGAGCTGATGTATATCCTCTGTCGTCGTGTTATCTGGAATTCGATGCAGTTTCGCTGAGAAGTCTGCCAATCGTGTCACGTGAGGCGTTGCAGGTGACATCATTGCGGTGGGCAGCGGCGGCAACGCTGGCAAAGGGAGGCTATCCTCCGTGTCTTCTCGCGGAAATGAGCATACATGATCCCGTCGCTCTTGGTACTGCATGTGCGGAGTAGAAAAAGCAGGGCCGCACACTGGGCTCACCACACCCCCGCGAAAGGACTCTACCGAGGCAGTGAGGTCGGTCGCAGCCACCTCTGGGGACATCATGACAGAGACGTCGTTCATATGTGCATTAAGACAAAGAACAGAAGGAAGCACCCCTTATTCCCAGACCCAAGCTAAGCAGTCATACAAAAACAAGAGAGAGAGAGAGAGAGAGAGAGAGAGAGAGAGGGGCAGCAGCAAACAGCAAGATAGACTCGTGTCCAGGGCCACATAGCTACAGTCCTCGCAAGTACTGGCACCGTCAGTGCGAGTGGGCCTGCAAAACAACAAAACACTCACAAGCAAGGAAAGGAAAAAAAGAGATGGATTCTGCAGCAAAAGACAACTCCGACTCCTCGCTTCATCTCATCTTAGCCGTCAAAAAAAAAAAAAGATAGTAATTATACCAAAGAGTGTTCTATTTGCAGCGCCGCCCCCGTCGCGGGGTCGCGAATTAACGTGTAATCCTTTTTGAACTCCTCTGATTCAAAAAATGCATTAAGGGCTTCTCTCGATACGTTCGCCGTGCAGTGCTCCAGCTGACTGACGTCGATGCGCACTTTGGTTGGCTCCACTCCGCCGGAAATTTGCCGTTCAAAGGCGCGGATGGAGTGCACCGCCACCTTAATGTGGTGCTGGATGAGCGGAAGCGGCTCCATTTCTGAGTCCGAGTACTTACGAAAGCGATTTTCCATCGCGCTACGCAGACTGTACTTCTGCGCCTGAATAAAGCAACGCAGAAAGAGAGAGATGGCAGCATTAACGTCTTCGTCGCGAACAAAATCGCGAAGGTACAGACGCGCATGCGCCTCCGCAAGACGAATGATGGACTCCATGTGACGAACAGTGATTGCCACACCGCCGTGTTTCGACTCCTGTCGAAGCTCCGTGTAAAGCCGGGCAATGGTGTTTGCATCAATGTTTGACACGCGCGGGTGGCAGTGTGCCTTGGCGTACAGGAGGTACTTCCGCAGCAGTGGTTGGGGTAACGGTTTGTTACTGGAAGGGTCCTCATCCTCCTCAAGCGGCTTCTCCCGAAGAGTACAACGCAAACCTTGCAACTGCTCTTCGGCGGCGCGGCGCTCCTCCTCCGTCGACGCATTCTCCAGAGCGTAACGAAGTATGGAGAGTTGCTGGTGCAGCTCTCGCTCAGTGCGTTTGCGCTCCTCCTGGGAGCGCGGATGGTTGCGGATGTGGGAACGGCAAATAAACGTCGCCAATTTTTCGTCCAGTTCCACGTTAACCTCATCGCGGACAACAAACAGCAAGTCAAAGCGTGAGAGAATGGGGGTGGTGAGGTTGACGTTCGCATCGAACGAGAGTGACGGGTCGTAGCGTCCGCCGATTGGATTAGCCGCTGCCACAATGCTGCACCGCGCGGAGAGGGTCGTGACGATACCACCACGAGCGACAGAAATCGTTTGCTGCTCCATCGCCTCGTGGATGGAGGTGCGGTCCTGGTCAGACATCTTGTCAAACTCGTCAATCAGGCAAATGCCGCGGTCAGCAATGACAAGTGCCCCACCCTCCAGCACAAAATCCCCGGTCACAGTGTCCTTGTGGACAGAGGCCGTTAGCCCCACCGCCGTCGAACCCCGTCCCGTCGTGAACACAGCACGGTTTGCCGTCTTTTCCACAAACTTCAAGAACTGGGACTTGGCGCACCCCGGGTCCCCAACAAGCAGCACATTGATGTCGCCACGAATACGGTGAGACTGATCACCACCCACGTCTTTCGGCACCCCACCAAGCATGGCAAGCAGCAAACCAAGTTTGATATCATCACGGCCATGAATGCTTGGGGCAATAGAGCGAAGCAGCTTACGCTTTAGATTTGGGTGTTTAGCCAATTCCAGAATGCGGACGCGTTCGTCGTCGGGAAGCCTAAAACTCCCGACCTCCGCACTGCGACGCACCACGTTGTTAGCATGTAGTACGGTGGTAAAGACAGGAAACCCTTGGCGACTGTTCAAAAGTGGATCAAAATTATTCCGGTAAATGCCCGTGACATCCACTTCCTCCCCCGGATTGGCGCGATCGATGAGATCGTTTGTCAGTATCACCTCCAAGCTGCGTGGGAGACGACCAGGTGGTACCTTTCCTGGAGATTCCTGCAGCAGTACCGTTTGGTGGTTGCGGTACTCGGTGAGGACCATGTTGACTCGGAAGGGTCCTTTACTGTGGCAGCTTGGGCACATACTCACCCGCTGCTCCTTGTCACCCCGTTGGTAAATGGGTCCAATGATGTAACTACAGTGAACACAATCATATCTCACTGCCTGCATCTGGGGGTAAACGGGAGAGCGTCGAATCACAACACCTTCCACGCGTACCAAGACATTCATATGAATTTGACGAAAGTCACGAATAGGATCACACAACGGCAAGTCACAAATGCGGACCAATATGCGCCGATGCACCTTCCGATAGTGTGGAAATAGACGGAAGACGAAGTAGTTTGCAGCATCCTCTAATAATTCGATCATAAGATCAGGGACATCTACTAACCAGAGCGCCAGCACCGAGTCGTAGGCGCGACCCAAGTGGCTATAACTCAACTGAAAACTTTGTTCATTTTCTCGCGTCATTAAATTCACCTTTTGTTCATACACACTTACACCATGCTCCACGTAGTTCAAGTAGAAGTTGTAAATGCGATTTTTAACAACCCGCCGTGGAAGCTCCTGTGCAAGCCACTCCACCAATTCGCACTGCGGTTGACGCCAATCGAAGTCCATAGCCTCAATGTCACCACGAACGTACACGCCATCATCTTTGCTGTCTCCGGCGTGGTCAGTGCCTCCACCCTCTCCATTGTTGAAATCGCCCCCGTTTCGCCCAGCGTCATCGTCCCCACCGTCTTCACCTCGAGTTGCAGCATCATAGTAATCACCCTCCGCGCTAATAAGCGACTCCTCATCATCAACGTCGCTAAACACACCCTTTTCCAGCTCCCGCTGTTCCTCGCGTAGCCGCCGCTCCATTTCCTTTCGCCTATCCAGTAAAGCATCTACGGCCAAGCGGCCCGATTCTGAAATAACTGACACATCACTGGCGTCATCGATCCAATCCACGTCGTTGGTCACGTCGTCCTCGGCGACCTCGCTCTCATCCTCAGGGTTAAGGTAGTCCTGCTCGTAGTTCTCCCCAAAGAGGTCCTCGCCGAGCTCTTCCTCATCCTCCTCATCCCTATCTTCATCACTATCGTGTGCGTGACTTGCTCGTTCCCCCTCTCGCGGGCGCTTCGGACGCGGCGGCATGCGGGTGCGTAGTGCACAAAAAACCGCTCCGTGCCAGTGTGCTCAGCCGCTGGCGGTAAATAGGAAAAAACAGCGAGAAATGGAGAAACGAATATGGCCCTCATACAGGCACAGACGCACCGCAGCAGGGAAGGGAAACCGTGCAAACTGCCATTGCCTCACTTGACCAACCAAGAGACGAAGCCAACCGACGACGGGAAAAGTCAGGGATGAAACAACAGAGCGCCGCAGCCCTCAATACAAGACAAAGGCAAAAGCAAAAAAAAAAAAATACATAAAACATTTTTTATTTTAGTTAAACAAACTATGTTTTTGTTTTTGTTGCTGTTTCTTGGAACCAACCAGAGGTGCTTCTCAGAAGCATCCTTCCCCATCCATAGACCCTGTTTACTCAATAAAGAAAATTCCACACTAAATCCTTTTCGGAAGCGTGTTACTCTCGCTGCCCGCATTAGATAAGGTCGCCTGAAGAACTTCAGCATTCTGAGTCGCTTCCACGTTGATGTACTCATCATCGCCCACAAGCACGCTGGGGGACCTCTCAAATTATTTTACTGTAAGAAAGCGTATTCGCCGCGTCAAACGTTTTCATTTCATTCCCAAACAAACCAGCAATGCCTGCGTGGCCCACAAGGGGGATGTATAGCCCTCTTCCTATGTACGCAACGACATCAGCATCTTAACATCGCCCTAATACAAAGTGTTTTTAAGGTCATGAGGGCGGTAGCTCAGCCACCATGTCAATGCCTTGGATGAAATTCGCACATCCGAGATATTGTACATCATGGAGCAGAGCGCAAGCGGAGCTTTATCGTGTGACACAGAAACTACAGTCGGGAAAAGCTTCCACGCGCCAGCAAGGTAGCCCAAGGCACGGGCTCGACTCCATCTGCGGATAAGCCCGATTTGCGCATTGTGCCCGTGCGCACTCCACCAAAGTTGCTACGGAGAGCGGCATCTAAATGAGGACATAGTATGTAATTTACCTCTCTTTTCTGAGGTGCCTTTTCCTCAGAATAATTTACTTCGCCTTTTTAACGTGGAACAGTTCGAGGAAACAGCTGTGGTGAAGGACATAATAATAAAGACTCCCACCTTTGCTCTGTTCCTGTGACTTTAGTCGCAAGAGCTTGGCGGTTTGCGGGCATGAAGAAGAAAGTAGGGGTGTGAAACCCCACGAAGAAGCACAAACCTTCGAAGTGACTCTTTAAATTCGGAGCCGAGCAGCCAAGCTGTGAGACCGGGCGAAGTGCCAAACAGCACAGGACCTGACAGTTTTCCCATCTCCTCTGCCATGCGCTGATGCCTAACAGCTGCGGCAGATTCCATCGTGAGGGAAACCAACAGGGGGTACCCGCACACCTTTTGTACCCTAATAATAACTCCAGATGCCGCCAGATCAATTTCGCTTTGGGTGGCAAACACGGTGCAATCCTCAAACTGATAGCCACAGTGGTATTCCACAGCCTGCACATGTCCGTGCTCGGAAAAATGTGACACAAATATTGGTGGGTCATCCCTCATGCGGTTGGCATCAATTCTAGTCCCATGCGCTTCGCCTTCTCGTGCTGTTAGCCAGGTGCGAGAGACGTATCCATAGCGAGACACCTTTCATCGCATCAACTGAGCCACCGCTTGGGGAAAGAACTGGATTGTGAAAGTGCGAGGTACATATGAAACACAGTCTGTAGGATTATATTGTCCCGAAAATGAGGTTTCCTCAGTATTCACCAATTGGCGGCCTTTTTTCCCATGGCGCAGCCAGTAAGGACTCTTAAACCTCTTCTGGTTTTCATCAGTGACAAGTGGAGCAACGCGAAGCTCGCGCTTTGGAGCTCCAGTGTCTGTGCCAGTGGCAGTGCCCCACCCACACCACTTGTGATACTCCTCTGATAGTTTTCAAAAAATGCGGCATCAGTCGTGTGGGTGGGCGTTTACCAGAAGACTTTCAAAGTTCAATGGCTTTCATGTCAGTGGCGCCGCAGCCTGGTGTAAGTGACACATCCCAAATAATGGCATTGGGGAGAAGTGTCACATCTGCCTTGAAGTTCCCCACCAACCTTTTCGGCACCCATACATTACTCATAAGACCGTGAAGGTGCGCAAACGTTAAAAGGCCACGACCAACTTCCTCTGTAAAAGCGGCGCTAGTGAAAAAGCGAGGTACCCGCCGCCGTATTGTAGCCATGGCGCCTCTCTGCTGAGCGGATACGCAAAGCCCAGCAGCCCCTTCCTTTATTGCCCTTTGCACCGGTAGCATTCCAAGGCAGAAGACGCGTATCAGGCGAACAACAACACAATGCAGCAAAGACTGCAACAAGAGAGAGAGAGTCGCGACACAGCGGACAAACCACATTGACGCCTTACAAATTTTATCAATAGCAATAACAATTGTAAGGAAAGCTTGCTTACGCAGCCCCTTATTTGCAGAGCACCATCACACCCGCAATAGCAGCAACTATAGAGGAGAACCGGCAAAGACCACTATGTCCCACGCAGCGTCCGCTGCAATTGGGTCATGTGAACGGCGAGCGACTCCTTCACATCATTCCCACATGCCTTTATTTCTTCCGCCACTTTCACCCGTTCCAACGCGTACCGTAACACGCGGTGGCGGCGCGTGCGATACTCCACAAACAGCTGAGCGTTAGTAGGCTCCAAAGTCACAAGAGAGGTGTCTGAAGAGGCACCGTCACAAGACTCGTCATCGTCTCTAGCAGGAGCCACAGACTCCGCGCGTCCTGAAAATGCGCGCTTACGTTTCCCACCTCTGCACGGGGAACCATTCTCACGCAGTGGTTGTTCAGTTGTACTCCTCACGGAGGATGTCGCCACAGTCTCTGCTATTTCGCGAAGACGGTGCATATCCTCCTCAATCCTGTTGTCCAGCTCTCTGAGGCGCCTAAGGTACCGCCAGGCATCCGATCTGGCACTTTCCGAGCTCGCCACAAAAACCTCAAACTGATTCATTAAAACGTGGGATAAACAAAGCAGTAATACGCGGCCAAGGAAATTTCTCACTTGTCCGCTCTGCCAGCGCCCATTCAAGCGATGGTCTAAACATATACACACACCACGCATCCATGTAAAATAGAAAAGGGGGGAAAAAGTAAAAAGTAGGAAGCAACACAAAAACCAATCGCAGTGCATACAATGAAAGAGACACGACAACGCGCGCAAATACACCAAAAAAAAACCTAGGCAATAAATATAGTGTGCCTTACTTTCCCATAATAGAAAGGCAAAAAAGAAGAAAGAACAATGCTACGCATTTTCAGCCACGTTGACCTGGTGGCCACATGTGTGTGCATGTATATACTCACTCAGTACCCAATCAAAATAAGAGAGAAAAACCGCAAGCACCTCCTCATCAGCTTGACATCATTACGTGCTGACAAAAAACGTCGAGGTGCAAAAGGGAGCTTCTTCGCCTTGTCAATCGCCTGGATAAAAACGGCCCATCCCGCTGTTCTGGGGCTCGTCAACGGCATCGCAGACGCCGCGGATCCGCGCTCCAGGGCGATCCCTCGCAGTTGCAGAGATCCGCACAACTGAGTGCACCGTCACCGTCCTCACCCCGTCGAACGTGACGCTCCCTCGACCCCCCCGCCACTCGCAGAACGAA
>NW_021706088.1:0-20093 GCF_003719475.1 Trypanosoma rangeli
TCTTGGCCTTAAGGCGCCTTGTCAATGCCAAAGCACAGCAGCTGGTATTTAAACGAGCAACTTCACACCATCTGCGTTGCGTGCGTCTCCGAGGTTTTCTTCTCAGTCACCACAAACAGAATATGATCATGAAGAGAAGAGGGGGCATGCCATACATGCCACACCTTTCAGAGTAGCTGTCATGTACTTCAGAGACAACGGCACCCCTCCCCTTCACCCACTCCATCTTAAAAACAAGTAGACGATGTAAAAAAATAATAATAATAATCTCGCAAGGGCTGTCAGATGGAGTTTCAGAGACCCAAATACAAAGACGTACGAAAAACAAAAACAATAATAATAATGATTATTAAAAGTGGTGTGGTCAAGTGCAAGAAACTAGGCGATGTCATACACAAGAGCGTGTGTGTCGGTGTGTGTTCACATGATTGGATAAAAGCTAGATGGCACACGCACAAAACAAAAAAAAAGCCACACCGCGACTGCAACAGTAAAACTGAAGTAATATATGTATATTATACATATATATATATATATGCATGAGGAGAGATGTATGTACAACACATATGGTGTTTATCGAGGTTCTTATGAATTGAGTCCTCTCACGAAATTCTTGAGGCCACTTCGCAAGGAGATTGCCGCCTTTTTAACGAAACCTGCAGAATTCCCATCAGTTTCCTGAATGGGGTAGGCGTATGGGGCAAGTACCACACTGTAGTTTAGTACCTGTAGGGTCTCCCTCGCCCGGAGAAACCGTTGAACATGAGACATGTCAAAGCGGTTATGATCAAATTCAATCACGGCAACACGTTCATTGTATTGAAGAACGGCTCCGTCGTCCTCGGCCATGGAGGGCGGCTGCTCAAAGGTTACTTGACCCACCGCAGTGAGAAACTCCTTGTGCGATGCCGCCTCATCCTCGGCCAGGGATATACAAAAACCTCGTGCAAAACTCGAGTTACTTGTGCCGTTATCAGACGGTAAAGTCAAAAAGAAAATTTCCTTCAATGCCTGTTGAACCGCTTCCGCTAAATCAAATGAGGAAACAGAGAGAGGAACGCCCAGCGCTACTACTGCGCATGACCAATACTGGAGCGGTACAGGACGCGTAAGAAAGATCTGGCTCATTGAAGGAAAGTGAATATCCTTGTTTCTCCCCAATAAAAGCTCAAGGCTCCTGAATTTGCTTCGATCCTCAAACACGTTTTCAAACCGTCGCTGGGTTGCTATCACAGCGTTGTGCGCCGTATACTTCAGACCACAAATATTTCGCAAAAGATTACTGTGCATCGCCGCCGAACTCGTATACAGCTGCGCGACAACATCGCCATTGTGCACGTAGAGTTCAGACAGGGCTCGACCAACCGCCACAGGGCACAGGGCCGGATTGCGGGCCTCATACCACGTGCTTACAAAGAGTTTATCCATTGTCATCTTGTTTCCTTCCATGGAAAAGGAAGCGAGCCCGCACTGACTATCATCGTCTTGTCCTTGTAGAGGCGGCAAAGGTCTTTGATCCACAAAGTGGTCTAATTCTATTTCCAGTGAGCGCAGCATGGAGATGGATGCCTGAAAGCAGGTGAAAAAACACCCAAGGTTTGTTCTATCCAAAGAATCCGCGCAATTAACTCGCAAAAAGCGTCGTTGACAACACCTTCGCGTGACACTACCATCAGAGTGGAGCATACCCACTGTGGCAAGCGCTTCGTTTTCCTGCGGAGCCAAAAACTCCCAGGTGGACTCCCAAAATGTCTTTGCGACCATATCAACGCCGTAGTCCTTGACGAGATTCAGCCAATCAAGATGCACAAGGTCCAGCTTGGCATCGTGGAAAAGGCGCCGCACCACGGCATCCGACTTCCTCACTGCAGCCAAAAAGTGTCTGGCCAAAACACCTTCACCATTCTGAGGATTTTGCCGAAGCAAACTCATGCAACGAAGCTTGGGAGCGGCATCCAGAAGAACACTTCCCATGTCGTAGTTGATAAGCATTGTTAACTGACGAAACACAAACTCAAAGTATGCATCGCACCCTCGCAACACCTCCTCCCTATTTGGACTAAATACCATTGAAGGTTCCGCCATAGTTCGATGGATTTGTGTGGACCAGTGCACGGGAATTGTCCCTCGGAGTATCGTATGACGTGCAAAGGAGATGGAGTCATCCTTGTTCGGTTTCCACAAGATGTATTCGTAAAAGTGATCGTTTCCCGCGGCGTTATTCCCGTTCAGCCCACGTCCAAGGTATCTTGGGCCCGGGTTCAGATTGTTCTGACGACCCAACAGCAGCATGTGAAGAGAAGATGCGTCCTTCAACTTCACGACGGCTTCCTCCGCAAAGCCCCGAAGCAGCACTGAGCAGGCCTCAGAGAGGTCATGCGAACGAAACGGTTGTTGCAGATGCTCTGACCAGTTGCAGTAAAGCGTGGGCGCCGCTCCAGCAGCTGCAGGTGGCGAAAAGGGAAATGGATAACAAAGATCAAAGTCGTCAGAGTAATAGTAGCCCCTCTCGTACGAGTACTGCTGAAACTCCCCCAGTCTTCTTCTGTCCGCCGACAAAAGACAAAGCGGCACTGAATCTGGAATACGCAGCGGCACCCATTCTGTCGAGAGGACACGTTGAATCATGCCGCCAAATGGCAAAGAAGCAATCACCTCCACCCTCTTCGCCACCAAGAGGTAGAGTGTATCAAGAAGAATACACCCAAAGACAGCTAGATACTCCGCGAGCGATTCAAAAGGGCCGCACGCCTCGTACGCCTCCTTAAGACTAGAAAATTCACCCTT
Source organism: Trypanosoma rangeli (assembly GCF_003719475.1). Lineage (NCBI taxonomy): Eukaryota > Euglenozoa > Kinetoplastea > Trypanosomatida > Trypanosomatidae > Trypanosoma > Trypanosoma rangeli. The sequence continues at coordinate 2,788 of NW_021706088.1, forward strand.
GCCGACACTGCGCCAGCGCTCCATCTCCCCGTTACCATTAACCACAAGAGGCACAACATCCCAGCCTCTCTCCCACTTGTTTGTCGTGCGTGCCGCAGTTTTCCTAACAGGCGGCGGTGGCAGTGGTAGTGGGGGAGCGTCGTCAAAAAACATTAGCGGCTCAATTTCAACTGGGGGCGGCGGATCGAGAGGCTTTGGAAGAGTCACAAATACAATTTGCAGACCATTTTTTACGCCTATGGCGCAGCGTTTGCGAGGACACCTGCCAGACTGCATGGAGACGGGCCTTCAGTCAAAAAACTGCGTTCCGTGAAACAAGAAAGCAAAAGCAGCAAGAAGGCGACACAACAAATCGTGGAGGGGAGATGCCAGCAAAAGACGTGCAAAAAAATAAAAAATAAAAAAAATGTTTAACGCAAAAAACCACACAGAAAAAAAAAGAACAAAAAGCCACCCCAGTTTCGCAAGTATGACAAGGCTCATGCATAGAAGTGTGTGTGTACGCAATTCGCGCTAGGATACTTTCAAAATGCATAATAGCTGTTACTATTGTTGCGTCCACCCAAATACACATACATCCTCTCATACCCACAGTTACCGCTACAGAAGAGTCTGCAAGCTTCCTATGCAGCACGGCTTACGTGGCCAAGCTCCTTATCCATGCCATCCAACCACGGCTTAATAGATGTCGCCCGGATAATTTCGTCGTAGACGCGGTGCCCTCTAACAGACTGGAGAACGCCATAAATGTCCAGATCCACCAGATCTGGTTTGGAACCGCCGTGAAACTTTTTCTTCCCACCTAAAAGGGCCTTCTCCACAAAGGTGTTCATCTCACTGTGGAGTTGCGCCTTTGCATCTTCTCCCTCGCGCAGATGTCCACTTTTAATGAGTCGAGGCCTGGTCACGAACTGTGCCACAAGGTACATCACCGGTGCCCCCACCACCTTTAGGAACAATTTGTTCGTGTATGGGATTGTGTCAATATCATTGATGTAAGAGTAACCACGCCACGCACTGTAAAGAGAGGAATTAAATTCCAGCGTCAAAAGGCGTACCATCGGTCCGCGGGCCCACGCACGCCATTGCGCAATTTCTGGATCCTTCAGCTGCTTCCCCACACCCACGTGTTGTGCAAGAGTGTTGACAATGATTTCAGAGTCCGCCAGAATGGGGCCATTGTGTCCGTGCACGTTCAACTGCAATTGTGGAACCTTTTTGTACGCAAAGGCGGAAATCTCCCTCTTCCACATCGGCTCCACTTCAACGCACTTGTAGGGAATTTTGGCGTAGTCCAGGAAGGCTTTGGCCATCCCACAAAAGGGGCAGGTTGAGTAGCGATAGAGAACAAGCTGCGGGTGCTCCTTTGGATTCTTCAGGTGTGAAAGAGCCCATGACAGTTCCTCCTGATTTTGTGTCGCGTTGAACTCCTCAGCTGTGCAGCTTTTGTTTTCCTTCAGTCGTCGCTGATATGTAAAGTAGCCCCCGCCCAGCGCCAGCGAGCCGACCAGGCCCGTGGCTCCAAGGAACTTTCGCCCAACTGATCCTTTACCAAAAGTCATCTCATAAAATTCAGCTAAATTGCGAGCATGCGCAGCCACAAACCGTTGCCGCAGTGGTACAACCAAAAGAAACAAAAAAAAAAGGGGGGTGGGGAGGGGGGCAATGCGGACCAAACCAACAGCATTGGCTTGGTAAAGCCAAAAGATGGCCTCTCATGGAGTACGCATAATGCCGTACAAGGACGGCACCGCTGGAATAGCAGAAAAACACAAGAGTTCAATGAAATAGAGGCATAAACCGGCACAAACGAAAAAAAAAAACACTCACGATAAGGACGCAGCCACCAAAAGAAACAAGGCAAAATAACTAAACAAATACAACAAAGCACAAAGAGTCAAACAATAATAATAAAATATAACTGCCCACACCGGAAAAAACGTGTGGTTGTTGCGTTATGATTCTTCCGCGGCGCTATCACCGTTGCGTGGCGCTTCCAACTCCAACAAGCGCAACGCCACCAACTCCTCGATCTCCTCACTCCTACCATACCGCCGCCGGTACTCATTCAGCTCCAGCAGCAGCGATTCGACACCCTCAACACTGTAAGGGATGTGCTGAAATAACGACGAAACATGCCGCATACGACTCTCCAGTGACTGTACACAGTTCTTCAACACAAGGATTTCGTCGTCTCTAGCAGCGATCTGATCCTCCCTCTCCATCCACATTTTTGTTGAAGAGCTCAGACGTTCCAAGCGTGTGTCAATGTCCTCCACCGTGTTCACCAGTCGCGTTAGTTGAGACTCCTGCTGCATTGACTGTATGATGCCCACCATGGAATCACATGCGGTGGTGACTGTACGAGATTCTTCATGCCGCGTTAATAGCATCCCCCTTACACACTTTAATTGCTTCTTAAGCCCCACAATCTCGGTATCCCGAATGGAAACCGTTGACGCCAGATACCTGCTGCCTTCCAACTTCTGCAACTCCCGCCGCAATAGCTGCAACTCCTCCCGAGTTTCCGCAAGAGCCAAAAATGCTCGTCTTTCATTTTCATCAGCCTCAACTTGAACCCGATTCAACAATTCGTTGCATCCGTCTTTTTCACGCTGAGTTTTGTTAAGCTCTTCTTGAAGGTACGTTAGTGTATGAAGCATTTTTTCGTCTTTTCGTTCCAGCATAGACACATGCCCAGTGAGGGTGGCCACTTTGCATCGTTCCGTGTGCAGAGACCTCTCCAATCCCTCTACCACCTCGGCGAGGTTTAGGAATTCCTGCTGCGCTCTTGCAGCCTCCTCACTCGCCTCCAAAGCACTCTGAAGTTCTTTCTCAAGTTCTTGAACGCGGGCGCGTTGCCGGTTGCCATCATCCTGCGAATCTTGCGAGGGATAGACGTCACTGCTGTCCACAATGTCTAGTTTGTGCAGTTCTACCTCCAACTGAAGCAGACGGCTACGAAGCTCAGACTCTCTCGCCTGAGAGGCGGTATTTAGAGCCAAAAGGTTGGCCAACTGCACGTCAACCCTCGAGTCAAACCCACTTTCTTTCAGGTGCCCCACAGCCAGACGAAGATCACACAACAATAGCCTGTTTCGCTCCTTCTCCACCTTGTACTTTTCCTGCCAGTACTCCACCTGATCTCTCAGGCTCCTTAGCCTGCTCATACTGTGCGGTTTATCATCCTCCGACCGGAGGACTGACACTTGTTCAGCAAGGCACTTGTCAAGCGCAAGAACCGTTGCAGCCACGCTCGCCCTCTCGCTGGTGGGGTTAGAGACAATCTCCACCACCTTTTGACGATATGCGTCCATCATTTCCAGCAGACACACGTTCTTCTTGCGCAGGTGTGTGTTCTCGCCCCGAAGCACCGCAGCTGTCGCCATCACCGAGGCACCTGCCTGTATTTCACCATCGTCTATGCCCTGATCTGCCCATGAAAGACGCAGGTTCCCACAAAGCATCCAAAGGTTCGCCACACGAACGACACCGGTCAGAAACAGGCCAGCGACGACAGTATCACGCCCAATTCCCATTGCAGAATTAACCTTAAAAAGCCTTAGAGGTGTGCAGCTGCAGGAATCCCAGACCGTCACCAAAAACTCCGCATCAAACGACACAATACGTGTTAAAGACATTGAGACAAGCTGTTGCACCCTTGCGCATGGGATCAATCGCTCCTTTTTGAAAGCTGCCCTACCATTAATAGTTTCCAGTATATGAAATACAGTTATCCATTGTTTCCCCCCCACCCAGCAGGAGTTGGCATGCGCCGTCTCACGTTGTGCGCTCACCAACACAGCCGTGGTAGCAGACTCCACGGTGTGTACACATACAGGGCAAGAGGTCTTCTCTCCCCAGAGTGCCATTCGGTCCTCCTGTACAGTTAATAATAGCGCCTCAGAGTTGACGGGAAAGACCGCAAGGATGTCGGCGCCCTCACACGGGAACACACGACGTACCGCCATTTGTTCCAAATCCCACGTTTGAAAGGCACCTTTCTGGCTAGTCACAAAAAATAAAGGACAACTCTCAAAGGTGTGTAAATTATCGATTCTTCCCAGGCCCGCATTAAGCACACCAATCAGCACACCGCTCATGTCACATAGGATGATGTGACCACTGCGTGTGAGGAGCCATAATTTATTCGCTGCAGTCCGAATCGCTCCGCACCTCTCCGGCAGATGCACCGAGTCCAGCACATCACTTCCATGGGAATCAAGCACGTCAACGTACTCTCCGCATGAGCGCAGAGCCCAAACAGCGCCGTTGATGGACGCCAAACTACAATACGACTCGCCTCGGTTCAAAAGACCCTCCGTGCCGTCCGCAAGAAGCACCTTTGACGTTGACATCACACGAGCTCAGCCCTCCCAGTACACCCACACACAAAGAAAACAGTCACGTGCTCTGTGCTTTATATCCCCTCCTTGTTGTCGTGGTGGGAAAAGCTGCTTAACGAGAAGAGAAAAAAACGGATTAAAAAAAAAAGGCTCGGTTGACAGTCATGAGCCATCAGTTGGGTTGGGGAGGAAATACCTCCGACACGCACGCAAAAAAAAAAACGGCAACAACAACGCATACTTGTAATATTATGCCTCACACAAGAAAAGCTGAGCCTCACGCAGCGTAGCGTATGGAAGGCATGCCATCCGCCCATGATTTGGTGTGTTTTGGCCAGTGCTCGTCGTCAGTATGATTCAGGCCGTTAGCGTAAACTCGGGGTTCTTTTCGCACCTCTTTTGACAGTGCCATCTCTCCGAGAGACTCGTACGGGCGTATCCGACGCCTCGCGCGGTTTTCCATTTTACGATACTTGCGTCCATACTCATCTTGGTCACCGTGCACAATGGCGTTCACACGATTGGCGTAGACCTTGCGCGAAAGTCGCCTAAATGGTTTCTCTGGTGTATCCAACGCATGAAGCATTTGCATAATATTGTTGTCGTTGTTGCACGTAGTTTTCCGCTTGAGTGCTTTTTTTTCCTCCGTGCTCAGCAGAAAGGTGCGCTCGGCCTCCTCCTGACTGCGCCGCACGCGAGCACGTGCGAGCTCCTCCGGGTCCAAGGGCCATTGCCCCTTTGTGTCCAAGCCATTTTCCACGTGTTGCGCAATAAAGGCAATGCGCTGGCTGTAGTCCACCAGAGCAGAAGGCCACAACTCAAATGCCTCTGGTTTTCGCAATGCGAGTCGTCGAAGCATTGACGCCCGCTTTTGACGTTTTCGTTGCAGCCAGTGAAATCGGCGCTTGCCTTGTCGAGCATCTCGCAATTCAGCTAACGTTAATGTCTCCTCCTTTGCCGCCTTGTACTCCCTCGCTTTCTTTTGCTTGTCCCACTCTAGGCGCCGCCTATCCAACGGCATGCGACCGAGTGTCACACGAAGAGCCTCATCCTCCTCGGTGAGTCCCAATGACCCGTACTTTACACGATCCCGTATGCTGTACGGCAAAGCCTTCACCCACTCCGGAAAATATGTGTCATCATCGAGCATGTAGGCATCCAGACGCATAGAGGGATATATGCCGTATTCCTCCACAAGACGCGTTTGGTGTCGTTCAATGGTCTCCGCCTCATCGTCTGCGTGTCGCAACTGTGTGAACAACTTATGAAATTCTTTGGCCGTTGGTGGTTGCCCAAATTTGTCCACCATGTGCTCTCGGCGGTCTACCTCCCGCTCCATCAAGCGTTGCAGTGCGGTCGTGTACTCGCTTCCTGGATCAGATGATGTCAGTCTCTCTTCATCCATCACACGTACGGCAGCGATTGCCTCCTTCTGAAGCGGCTGCGCAGCACCGTTGATCAGCTCTTTCTCCATACGTGAATCAACACCTAATGCATTCATTTCCTCTTTTTTTTTCTCCTCCCTGCGAAGTCGCTCCGTCTTGCGTAATACTTTGTTCATGGCCGTAATGCTCTTCTTGCTGCGATACACCGTTGGCTCCGTGAACGGGTCGCCCCGCTCCTTGTCACTCAGCAGGCCTTTGTTGAGGTTGATGCCCCCAGCGGGCGAGCGAATTCCAAAGGGGAGACGCTGAAACGAAGACAAGCACAGTGACCACCGTTTCATTTCTGTTCCCACAAGCCTACAACACACATACAGACACAGAGATGCAAACGCAAACAAAAGAAAAAGATTTTTTTTTTAAAAAAAAAGGGTTGAAGAACACCCACAAGTGTTCGCGGTATCTTCCCGCACGTTCCATAGGCAAAGAAGTAAATAAATCCCCCCCCCCCCCAAAAAAAAAAAAAAAGAGATATGGCGATTGTACATACATGTGCATAGGCAGATAGGTATGTCGAGGCACAGCAGAAACCATCCAACCTGTGTCTCCCAAGAAGATCCTCACTATGTGCATATGTATATATTATTATTGAGGAGAAAAAAGAGCAATAGTAATAATAATAACAATCCGTAGGAACAACGTCTTATTTATAGTTGACGTTATGCCTTCGCCGCAACTTCCTTTTTTTTTTTTTTCATTCCTCTTCTTCCCTCATCTGCGAATTGTGTTTCCCTCGAAAATAATTACAGGACCCCCAGTGGGGTTCCTACATCTTCAATGCCTTAGATCTCTTGTAGCTCAAGTAGCGGTAGCAATTGACACCATTCACGCAAGCCATCCCAAAGTTTAAAGCAGAGAGTGCACGGGTTCCGGAGTTCTGTGGATGAATAAGAAGTACATACACGAACCACAATAGACCCGTGACAGTGAGAGCGGCACTGGAGTTGAAGTCAACCTTCTCCGCCGGGGGGCTTCCAATGAAGATGCCGTAAAGTGGAATAACACTGAGGGACCCCTTCATAATAGGTGCAACATTGTAGGCGGAGTTTAGGTAGGCCACCACGGAATACTTCTCGTATGGTTGCAAGCACTGAAACAGCCTCGCGTCTCCCACATAACGATGGAACAATTTGGGAAGGGCCCTTGGAATAGCCTGCTGTGCGGCGGTGGTAGCAGACATGTTTCCTTGTTTTATTACTTTTTTTTTCCTTTTATCGGTGTGCGCTTGTCGTGCTAATGGAGCCTCAGTGCGCAAGGAAGGAGAAAGAAACCAAAAGGTTTATGTGTACGCGCGTGAGTGTGTTTTGCGTGAGAGGGGGGGATGGGCACGGGGTGAAGGAGAAACTGTTTGCACAATGGGAGACGAGCAAAACCCAAAAAAAAAAAAGCAGGGGGGGGGGGAAGAAAATAAAATGAATGCGTCCAGCAACATGGAGGAACACGGCGTAAAAGGAACGCACATATACGTTGGGACGTACGCATGATGGACTTCGAACTTACGAGCGTCATGGCAAGCTTGTGTCCCTCAGCCGCTGAAGAACAAGCTTTCGTTCAAAGTCGGAGACGCATCGCTGTGCCTCCTTGCTCAGCTGCAGCAGTTGACTCCAGTCAACGGGACATTCTTCCTTACTTGCCTCATGCGCCTGCGACTCACGCTCAAGTGTGACGAGGCTTGGAATTACCTTTAGTCGACGATAGAGCAAGGACTGTTGTGGGGATCCCTGCGGTAAAATGAGCTGCATAGAGAAGAGAGTCCGAACCAGCGGTAAGCACCTTGAGGGCTCCATTAACGACATCCGAATGTAACCAAATATAGGAGACTCTATAAGCCGCACAAGACGTTCCAGCTGCAAAAGTGCCGCCGCAGACATCTCCAGACTGCCCATAAATTGAATCAACTGGAAGGCGTGCCCATACGCACGCGAAAGCAGGCAAAGTGAAAGAGCCGCTACAGTGTTGTACCGCCAACACGGATACATCCCAACAAAAGTTGTTCGAGCCCGCTCATCCTCCACTCCACGATTCAGTATTTCACGAAGAGGGAGAAACTCTCGTGATGTCAGTACCATCGTATTCAGCGTGATGACAACCTTCTCAAGAAAGCGTTTGTCTTCATAGGCCGAAAGCACCGCAGAAAGCTTTAGGCATAACTTCTCACACTGTCCCAGGTCCTCACCCTGATATTGCAACTGCAGTTGTTTGATAATTGTCGGCGCCTTTGGCAGCAGTACGTCCGCCTTTGCGTGAAACAAGTCCACGAGTCGCGAAACAAAGAAGTCAAAGTAGCGATCACCAGAAATGAAGCACAGCGTCTCGATAGACTTGTGAACCACGTGAGCCGACTGGTCGCACAGCAGAATTAGAAGAGTTTCAAACGTCTCTGTAAAATTACGTTCCACGACAGCCGAGTCCTTGTGAAACACGAGCGCTATCCACTCCAGAGCAGCCACACGCGACTCCTCATTCCCTCGGCCAGTGAGTTGTGTGACCACACCTCGCAGTACGGCGTCGTACGGGACAGTCTTCATACCAATGTGCTTCGAAGCGACAAGCTGCATGAGTCTGTGGTTGACATTTTGGGCCGCCAATCGCGTCTCAAGATCCTTGGAGCCCAACTGCAACAAGGACGCCGCGACGGCCCTGTGAATGAGATGGACCAGCTTGTCTGTGCCAAAGTTCAACAGTTCGAGCATCCACTCCAATGCGTTCTTCCGTATCAGTGCCACCTCGGCTTCCTCCACGCATTCAGCAGCTATCGAGAGCAAACTATCCAGTTGAATATTCATGTGTCGCAAAAAGGCATCCCTTGTGTCGCGAAGACACTTTTGTAGTAGCCGCGCCGCCTCCCCTCCCCCGCATCTGCCGGAAAGAATTAACAACGGCTTCAGAAATCTCCAAAGAAGGAGGATCAGTTCATCACCGGGGAGGTCAAGCACGTGACTAATCCACTCGAAGCACCAATTCAAAAGGGATACATCGAGAACCTGTTCCTTGCGTGTTGTGCTGCTGTACGGTGCCAGCACCTCCGTGATGAACGTGACGAAGAGGTCGGTTGGCAGCTTGAACGACTCCTTGCCCGTAACGACCTCGCGAAGGGACAACGACACCTCTCCAGCCAGCAGCGCCACACGTCCATCCTGGTCGTTTATACAGGAAGCGAGCCCCCAAAACACCTGCATGAAACACACCTCCAACAACTGAGTCTGAAGTTGACGGACAATCGCATGCGCCGCCTCAAGGGCCGCCAGTCGCACCGTTGCATCAACGTCCGTAACACTCTCAAAAACCATAGATGAAATCAACGACACCACCTCATGAGGATGAGTTCGTAGAGGTAGGGAACCCACAATGGCCCGCACGGCGCTAAGACCGCCTCTGCGATACGTCGCGGAAGTAACGCTGAGAAGAGCCACTTCCGCCTCACGCAGTTCATGCATAATAATGTTATATGCTTCCGCTGGGGGATTTTTTGCAAATACAGCAGCAGCCTTTGACGCCACATCCCGAGCCCCTTTTTGCCGCGACTCCACCTTGGAATCCACCAGGAGCTTCAGTGTCTGCGGGGAGATGAAAGTATTCGACATGTGAATCCAGAGGAAGACGGGAGAGTAGCGCCCCTATCAAACCCCTCGGAAGGCAGAACAGAAAACAAGGAAAAACGAAAACGAAAACAGATGTAAAATAACTTCAGCATCCTCCTTGCCCAAATGGTGGACCCAAAAATTCAAATGCATCCATACAGGTATACATACTTGTTTGTTTGTACATCCGCATACCTGCATACCTTGACGCATATGCGACACGGCCACGCAGAAACAGGGTGTAAGCCATGAAATTACATCCAGCACCACCCTGGCTCTTTTGGAGGCTACGCAGGCAAAGAGTATCCACGCAGAAGGCCCATATATACTTTTCGTGATGGGGACCTGTCCCAAAAGGGTTTTCAAAGAAAGATACGAAGGGGTGGCGCTATACACACTCATTGCTTTTCGTTGTTTGCTTGCCACATAAATAAGCCTGCATACATCCATGTCAGATAAAACACTCAGACACACACACATAGAAACAACAGCGCACATAACTCAAAAAAAAAAAAAAACTGGAAAGTAGGGTGACAAGCAACCCCCTCAAAAACATTTTTGCAAGCTACCAACAAAATCCAAAATGCCGTGGAGCATAAATGTAACATCATCACACCTTTTTTTTCATTGAATCATAAGGGTATTGAACGGTGAGAGGTGCGCCGGATTCGCCCTGTATTTATGCTACATAAAATAGTCTCCACAAACGCGTTCACCGTCACCGGATCCAGTGATCTGGTGGAAACACCACCGCTGCGGCCAGATATATCCTCAACAAGGTTCCAGACACTCTTCTCCGTCGGCTCGATCACGTCGTCCGCTGCACGGGCACTGTATTCACTAAGAAGATATTCCACCACTTCCAACATGCATTCCAGCGTGAGGGGAAGTCTCCTCCTTTTTCGGTACTCACCCAACCCGTCCATCAAATCACCTGTTTGCGAGGGGAGTTCATCCGTTCGGTGTGGCGACAACCGAGAAGTGTGCCCGAGAGGCTCGTTGCGCCTCGTCCCAGCAGAAGGGGGGGTCCTTGTGAAAAGGCATCCACCTTTTGGCAAAGGCCCCTCGAGACTGGCAGCGCCGTCTTGTGCGCTGACGCTGGGGATGCCGCTATTAAACGAACTCCTCCAAGACACGGCGGCATTTGGCACCAACGACGGCACAGCACTGAATTTGTGTACGAGCAAATGGGCAAAAACTTTCAGCATGTCGGCCGGTTTGCCATCCACGGGGACAAAGCAGTTCTCCTCGGCGCTAAACGCAAGCAGGGACGAGTCCAGCAAAATGGGCATGCGCGTCGGCCCCTCCGGAGATATGGAGGTCGTCGGCTCAATTAACAGTCGTGCAATTTGCTGCAGCATATCCTCCGCGGAAAGGGGATCCTGCACCTTCAGCCGCAACTTTTGCGGGGCGTTATCATGAATGGAGGTGTGCACCAAAAACTCCCTGAAGGCGTCATCGCGGAAGTCCAACATAGCGCACTAACCCATACAGAGAACGCGTCAAACAGAACAGCGAATCAGAGAAGCCCAATTACAGAAAATAAAACAACAGCACCAAAACACGCAGACCTCCTTCCACGAGAAGCCTGCGTGCAACAACAAGAACAAAAAAAGAAAAAACGGACAGGTCCACCTCCCCACACACACATACAAAGTTGCAGCAAAAACGAAGAATTGCAGCCTCGTCTAATTTCCACTCACCTTCCAGCAAGCCAAAGAGGAAAAAAAAAAACGACAGAGACCTCACGAAGAGAAACATTTTAGTTTCACCTACAACGCGGCCTCAATATCCATCAGTACGATAGCTGTGCTGTCAACTGAAGCTGCATCGGGCACCACCACATTTGAAACATCTACAGTCAAATTGTCATCACTCACCAACCCGATTCTCACACCACTACCTTCCGATTGTGTTATTCCACTCAACTCGTCGATGGCAGAAGAAAGTTTACTCCGCCAGCAGCAAAAATGCTTCTTCCTATTACGCAATGAAGCTTGGGCACAATCACCTCGGAAAACGGAAACATTTCCGCCTTTCTTTAACGGCTTCCTACTGAGAAAATCACAAACACCCAGCTCCGCTGCCCGCTGCTGTGCCTCACACAGCTCCGTGCGCAGCGAGCTGCACGCGTGCAAGAGACGCTTGTTCTCTGTTCGAAGTTCAGCGGCAGTCGCCTCCGCAGTCGACAGCTGCTCCTGCAAATTCTCGCGCTGCTGCATGCCACGCTGCTCCGCCGCATCCAGTCCTTGCCGAAGGTTGTGGCACAGTGTCTGCAGCTCCCCCACCTCGACGGAGGCATCACCCAGCTCCGCTGCCCGCTGCTGTGCCTCACACAGCTCCGTGCGCAGCGAGCTGCACGCGTGCAAGAGACGCTTGTTCTCTGTTCGAAGTTCAGCGGCAGTCGCCTCCGCAGTCGACAGCTGCTCCTGCAAATTCTCGGGTTCTTTCTCTATGCTACCATTGTTGTCAATGAATGTACTGACGTCTGTATGATTGTAGTCTTTATTCTTATTGTGTTCCGTGATGCCAGGATTTGGATGTGAGGAGTCTATTAGATGTCCTATTCCTCTTAAGTGTCTTATTTCATCGGATAGTATGCGTAACTCACAGCAGGCGTCATCCCTCTCTTGTTCGGTTTTCTCGAGCTCTTCTTGGAGAGAGGCAGCGTAGCCAGTCCAGTACTCATTAAGGACCCGCATCTTCTGCTCGTACGCATCTTCATCCGATACCGCACTTTTTGTGGATTTTTTACGATAATGTTCAGAGTCGTTTTGCGCCGTCTCGAGGGCGCTCCGCAAACGAAAAAGTGAAACATCGTACTCCTCCTTTGTGTGGAAAATGATCGCCTCTTGGCGTTTTATTTCTTCCGACAAGTCATGTAATTTAATCTCCTTCTCTATGCATCTAGGACACTCGACAAAGGTGGACGATGTCAGACGCCGCACCTGGGCTTCTAGTAGATGCACGCGGCTAGCTAACCAGTGTTGAACCTCAACTAGATGTGTGGTTGGGTCAACTTGTTTACGGCTAACGGCCTGTTGCATAATGGACATGGCCCGTACACCAAAGGCCAGTGCCAGACGTGTTTCTGGTAAATACCTTTCTGAGGGTGGCAAGCACAACAGAACGTAACATCTGCCATCTCTTCCCAATGGCTCCTGTAGCAGACGGGTGAGTTTGCTGTCCCGAAAAGGAACGTGTGTCTTCTTGGGGTCAGTCAGTGCATTCATGACACTGCAAAGGGATGAGAGAGATTGGTTGATTGTGATTGTCTCGGCCTGACGAACGCCATCGTTACCAGAGTCCTTCAGTCGCTCGCACCCAGCAAGGTCGGCAAAGTATATCCTCCCAGTCGTCACCAGAGAAGAAGGAACCTCGTCGCTGTCGAATGTCTCTTCATTCAGCGTGTAGTCGTTCCGAAGTTTACGGCGACGCCTTATCTTCAACGTCACAAGACAGTGTCTATGGGTATTTGTGGCATTGAGGCGTGTGGCGTTGCGTGAGCGGGATAACTCGGCTTTCCTCCACACTTGTGTAAGCTCCTCTGGGGATCGAATAGGCATCTCTGTCGCCCCTCGTACGTAGACACCCGTGTCTGGAAACTCTCGCAGCTGCAGATCGGTTTTGGACGGGTCAAAAAGGTCCGACACACGCTCCATGTACAGCTCCACACACTCCATTGTGACCGTTGTCTCGTACGTAAGACGCTCTAAGTCGGCAACTTGTAGTAATAGACGGACGACCACAGGTAGCAGCTGGTTCAGGGTGTGGGTCTTCCCGCCACCCGTCGGACCGTACAAAAGCACCGCCTCTTGGTAACCCTTCAACACCTCTCGCACCAATCCCACCACGAGAGTATCGCAAATTTCCTGCAACGTTGTTGCTGCATGAAAGACACCGTCGAAGTGGTAACTATCTGTCTGCCCAACGCGGATGCACCGCTTTTCAGGTTCCGCCGTGAGACAACTCGGCTCCTGCGCCCTTAACTCGTCGTCAGTGAGGGGCCGCACACGCACAAAGCAGTGTGCCGGCTTTAAGGACATGCGAACCGCACCCGAGGACCCTCTGATGCGGGAAAGAGAGAGAAGAACATATACACATAAAGAGAAAAAATAGAAAAAAAAACAGCAGAATGAAGCATCAAAACGTCTAAAAAGAAAAGGAAAAACATACAGCTCAGCAGCAATCTGACACACAGCAAAATAAAGACAAAAATGCACTCACAAGACTACTGCCTCTGTTAGCAGTCTTCTAGCACATGTCAGCCAGGGGGTATTCAAGACGCGATAACATCTTCCATAGCAAAGGGGATATGGATGGCCTTGACAATGGTCCGTCAAAAGGAATGGACACCGTGTGACTCATCCCTTCCTTACCATCCTCTTGTGGTTTACTTCTAGAAAAAAAAATAGTGGGAAACGGCACTGTAGCCACGGTGCTTGGATCGCATCTATAACGCACCCATGGCTCGTCGCCAAGGATCCTCTGGACGAATATGTCATTCATGGTATTCAATGCAATCAGTTGCTGGTTATACACCACAGAAGCCAGCTGCTCATGGGACCAGTTCTGCAGACAAAACATCATTGGGGCTGCCTCAAATGTAATCAAAGAAATTCCAATTGCATCTCGTTTTGGAACCAAATCGAGATGTGCCTCGTCTACCAAAAACCCACCAAGTACACAAAGCATGTTGCCCCGTAAATGGGCTTGGTGCATCACACGACCTGGAACGCGTGTGGGGGCCTGATAATATTCCATTGTCTTCCAGTTGAGAAATCCAACGTAATTATTGACAGCAATCGTGGGCAGCTCATCCCCCGCTTCGTCCGTCTCAAGTGTTATTTCAAAGCCCCCATAAATGACAATTGCGGAGCTATTGACCGCGTGGACAGTGTGCCCCCACAGTGGGGGAAACCGCGCCTCCGAAAAAACGCGCCAAACACCCGTCGTGGTATCCAAGACATGAATCGCGTAGAATCCACTCGCCAGTAGTTCCCGCATTTCGTTTGCGGTGACGTCGCCCAGCAAAGGCTTCCCACCCACAACAATGAGGCTATTTTCCACCGCAGTCATCGTGTGATGCGAGCGGTTTCGAGGTTTCCACCCGCACGCCACCGTCTCCCAGTGCAGCTCCTGCAGGTCAATTACAAACACCTCCAGCAGGTCGTGTTCAAGCGAGATTGCCGCGGTGCATAATGTCGCAACGCTGGGCGGTTCTCCACCTGAGAGATAAAGTCGTAATCCACGCAGCGCCGTTGCATGAAACCGTGTTGGAGGAGGAAACACGCCTGAGCAAACCTCCTCATGCCAACGCAAGGAGGGCAAATTCAGCCACCAAAGCCTGTCTGTGGATACTCCGCTAAACAACAACAAATTGTCGTGGTACACATGGGCACTGAGACTATTGGCCGTTGTACTCGTTGTCGTCGTCACCATCGCGTGCGTTTGCTCATGTCCTCTTCCTTTCTACGTCCGGTGAAAAAAAAAACAAGAGGGCGGGCCCAATAGTTACACACAACAAGAAATAAAAAAGCTGGTAAAAAAAAAACGCATCACTTTTCATCCCCCAGCCACCGCAGAGCCGGTCACACAACACCCTCCACCCTCAACCGCCCTTGACGGGGGTGTCGTCCCTTCATGCTCGGCATTTCATCCGCTTGCAACAGTTTCACTTAGGAGAGCCGGAAATAAAGCTACCTTCCCATTTTCTTTTCGAAATCCGTCAATAAACACCTCTCTCTCTCTCTTTCTCTTTCTCTCTCTTTCTTTCTTGATTTCCTTTTTTTCCCCCTCTCTTTTTCACAAGAGAGTTTGTCTCCTTTTTTTTTCTTTGTTCTTTTTCTTCTTTGGCACGTTATGTGCGTATCTGCCACCTCGTTTTGTCTCGATTTATCCCTGTGTCCACTCCGGCCCTCCTTCCTCCACTGCAGGCACCGCCACCGCAGAAGATTCTTTTTTTTTTTTTGTTAATAAAAAAAAAACAGAAACAAATCAAGCAACCTAAAAACGACAGTGCAGCACACATACGGGCATACATGTATACATTCCAGAGACCAATAGACTCCGAGCGCGGACTGCAAACACGGTGGACGTACATTTGTAGGCGTAATCAAATCAAAAAAGAATCCTAAAACCAAATCAAAAAAAAAACAACAAAAAAAAAAAGGGATGAATTCCCTCCGTAGCGAAGAAAAACCGATATCGCATGTATATATGCGGAGAAGCATCTTTTTTTTTGTTTTCATAACCTTTTTTTTCTTCTTTTTTTTCATTTTTTTTTGGAGTGCTGCCCTCTGCGCGCTATGCCTCCCTGCCACGGTCGCAGGAAGGACGGAGACACAGAAGCACCCAAAAAAAAAAATACATACACATACACATATACATATACATATATATATATATATCAAAAAACGCACACACATCAAATGTAATCGTAGTTGACAGCGCAGGCAAAAAAGCAAAGTAAGAAAAAAACAAAAATAAACCTTATCGGAGGCAACAAAGACATTATGCAAGTGTGTGTGTGTGTGTGTGTTCTCCTTTAGATGCGTACTCTGATTGCATCACACACCCCACCCATCTCTTCTATTCCTTTCTTTTTTTCCCCGCTTGGTTCTCGAAGAAGAGTACTCTTCTTGTTGGGGGGGGGGGGGAAATGTTTTTTATTAAGGTTTTCGCTTCCAATTTCCTTCGTGCCTTCCGCCCAACGACGCTTGGTAACATTAATTAGCTCCTTCCCGTATCTCGGCAAGAGTACGGAAGTCTGACATCCATCTGCCTGCGCCTCCTGCTTCGTTTTTTTTATTTTTTTTCTTTTTTTTGTGCTTCTGAGACATACACATTTGCATCCTCACCCATCGCCTCCCTCTTCTGTTTGCTTTGTCGTTTTTGCTGTCATTCCTAACATTAAAAGAAATACCCCACTCGACATCTGACGCAGAATCCCTTTTACTGTTTTTTCTCATTTTTGTTGTTTTTTGTTGCTTCCTCTCTTGTTTGTGTTATCTTTTTTTTTCCTTTTATTGCCTACTCACGCGGTGTGTTGTGCCGGCTCGCATTATGCCCACTGTTTTTTAAGGACTCTCGTGAGCGTCGCTCCAAATCCTTGATAGAATCCGCGCGATGAATAAAGCTTTCACGCTTATCAAGTGGAATGTGGTCCTCAGTTTGAGATAACCCAGCAGGGAACCACGGCTGCCGCACAGCGATGACCTTCGGCAGATGCAACTGCTGCGATGGAAGCTGAGTGTCGTCACCAAGAGGCGTCACTCCGCGGCGCAGAGTAGCTTTGTCACCTTGGTCTCGCTCCGGCTGCGCTGTGGAGAGCGGTTGGCCGATGAGGGAGCCAGAAGGAATGCCAGGGTGCTGCAACTTCCCACCGGAGATTATGGGCCCTTCATCCGGAAGAGTACTCCTTGCGGCCCGCGGCGGCTTGGTGCTGGCCGCTAAATTCCGACCAGCAACCCCTTCCCGCTGCTGATCACCTGCCTCCCCTGCGTTTTCATGCTCAGACTCAGGAATACCCCCAACATTGTGGTCGTCCTCTGACTTCTGTTCCCCCTTTATCGGGTGCTCTGGGAAGGATACAGTATGCACGTTTGATTCTGCACCTTTCCCACCAGGAGACATACGTTGAGCAGCGTTTCCTTCCCCACCTTGACGACCCACTACGTCCCCTCGAACATTTTCATCACCATCAGCATGTTCTTCCTCTCCAGGGTATTCGTGGGCCTGTGGCCGGCCAAAAGATGCCTTCTTCTTTGCGTGCCTTTCGTCTCCAGGGGAGTCCCGAACCCGTGCCTGATCAGAAGACGGTCCTCTCTTTGAATGCTCCTCCTCTCCAGGGTATTCGTGGGCCCGTGCCTGATCAGAAGACGGTCCTCTCTTTGAACGTCTTTCGTCTCCAGGGGAGTCCTGAACCCGTGCCTGAT
>NW_021706089.1:0-20013 GCF_003719475.1 Trypanosoma rangeli
GTATATATATATATATATAAATATATGGCTTTCTTGCAACAACAAGGAAGGGAACCACGCAACTTATAATAAAAAGAAGGGAGAGACGTGCAGTATGCTGGGACTACCACACATCTCCATATTTGCGTGTAAGCCAATATACAAAGGCAAAACAATTGAAAAATGCATCGTAGTAATGGCCTTGTTTTTGTTTGTTTTTCCTATTATTTACATCCATCTCTTTGGATAGAAAGGTAAGTAAATCTGGGGCAAATACCAGTCCAAAAGAGTTCACAAGCAATTCAGTGCGGGGATCACTGTCCTCACTAGATATAAATATACTTCAACGCGCCCACGGACATAGATGGGTATACGCGCTTCTACTGCATGACCATATAAAGCTGCATCCAGGGTAAATTTTTGCGTTGGTACCAATCTCGTCTAACGTAGGACCACTCCGAGGCCTCTGAAATCACAACAACGTCGCCCACGCAGTCAAGGTAGCGAAGTCCAAGTTCTTCTGCGTCCACCTCCTCCACGTCGTCAATGTCAAGTGGAAAGAGGAGCACATAATCGAGACCGTAGGCCTTCAAGGCCAATTTTACCCGCCACACGATACCGTCAAGACGCGTGCGTCGTCTAATTGGCTTTAGTGTCACAGTCATGGGAAGTAACAGCGCTCCCGCAGCGTCGTCGGCCCCACTTGGCGCTGAGGGTGTATCGACTCGTGTAATGTACGTCTCGTTCCGTACAATGCAGAGTGTTACAGGCGTATCATACACCTTCGTGTTTATTCCCCGCTCTGTGTCCGCCACGGAGGAGGTGCTGCGACGATCCACCTCGTCCACCGGGTATTTGCTGAAGTCCAACCGCGCTGGGGGCCGCATCGTCCACTTCGCACAGCGCTCTGCCACGGCGGCCGCATCCAGCGCGAGCCGCACCACTTCATTTGCGAGAAGGGTCGAGTTCCCGCCGTGATGGCTTTGCATTGAGGCGTTGGAAGTGGCAGCCAGGCGATTGAGAGTGCGCTCAAGCCCCGCCGTCTTCGCAAACTCGCCCTCAACGGTCGAGGCTGCTACCGCCCCCACCGCATCCGCGGCTGTGGAGCGTGGGCGTTGCGTTGACGCAAAAGTTTCTGGGAGTTTCATTGTGGTGTTCATCTCCGACTCCTCTCCGTGTGCAATCATTTGCATACGCTTCTCAGAAAAGGACTTGGCGTACAGTTCGTTGAGCTCCGCCTGCAGCCTCAAATTTTCCTTATCGCGCAGAGCGTGTGCCTCCCGCATCGCCTTGAGTCGCAATTGCCGGTGGGCTTGGCTTGCCATGATCTTCCTGCGCAACATCGCCTCCAACACCTCCGTGGAAAGGCCTTGGCAACGCCCGACACCCCCGGGCTGCCTCTGCCGCTGCTGTTCCCCCTCCTCCACCGGGTTATCGTTCAGGGACGCAAAACGCTCTGCGAGAATCGGTGGCCGCTGCAACTCCTCAACGACACCTACTACCTGGACTGACGGTATAGCAGGCACCTGCGTCTCAGCCTCGTCCTTGCTTCCACCCGCCACTTTATGCCCCGCTGTTGGCGTCGCCTCACGCGTCTCCAGCGAGCACACGCCCCCCTCGCCATCGTAGACGGGGCACGGAGACGACAACAAACGGCGCCTTTGGTGGGGCGTCACCAGTGAAAAGTGTTCATTGTCCATCCAATCCACCCGCACCACATCATCGTCTTGGCCCTCGAGCAGGCTGAGCGACGAAAACGCTTCCGCGTGCCGCAGCCACGGGATTTTCCCCATCATCTCAGATAACGTCATCTGACATGTGTCAGAATGCGGAGCCTCGCCCAAGTCCACCGCGTCCCTGTTGCCCTGCAATACGGAAGCACTCGGCCACGCGTAGCAAATCGGGGAGACTGAGCGTGACGCCGCCTGCAAGACGTCGTTCCGTCGCTCGTTTGGCAGATGTTCAAGCAATGCTTCATACGACTGACTCACGCAACGTACAAGCAATGCCGCCGCCTCCGTTGTTGTTGTTGTTGTCCCCGAGGTGTTCTCGGTGGTTGATGTTCGGGGGCGCGGGGTTGAGCTCTGCGAAATGCTCCGCCGCATTCTCGAACTGTCAACGTGAAATAAGGACTCCCGCGAGGGCAGCTGACTCCCTGTGCTCATGGAACCAGACAAAGGGTCGGCGAAAAAAAACTCCCGCAACAGCTGCAATGCAGATGGCCGTTCCAGTGCATCCACTACAAGCATGCGCTCCACCAGGGCAACCACCAGCGTGTGCAAACTCTTTTCTTGCTGTGTAAAGGCACTCCCGTACAGCGCTTCCAATGACTGCAGCTCTGGTGCAGTGAAAACATGTGGGCGATGCAGAGCCTCCCTATCGTATTCTCCTTCCGTGATGACATGAATTTGCGCTAAAACGTTGTCTGCCACAAAGGGAAGCTTCTTGCAGTACATCTCGTAGGTGAGGACACCCAATGCCCAGATGTCCGCCCCAAACGAGTACGGCTCACCAAGGCAAAGTTCTGGACAAAGGTAGAAGGGCGTCCCGATAAACGTGTTGGCAAACGGATCTGTCAAGCTTAGCAGTTTGCTCGCGCCAAAGTCCCCAAGTTTTACTGTACCACCTTTGCTGAGGTACACGTTGGCTGGCTTGATGTCGCGGTGAATGATATAGTTTTGATGGAGGTACGACAGAGCCTCCAGACACTGTCGCACAATGTCAGCAATGCGGTACGACTCAATCCAAGCCTGCAGAGGCGCCGCCTTCCCCTCATGCGTGCCGCCCAGCGTGAACCCCGTCAGCCATGGTGTCTGACTTTGCATAACACCACTTGCGAGAGCTGCTGGCTGGTTCCAACCATGCCCATCGTCTATCACGCCTTCCTCCAGTGAAGGCGATTGGTGAGACAGTCGGCTGTCGCCTCCCCCATCGAGTTCAGTGGGGCGTCGCAAAAGCGATGTCAACTCCCCGCCCTCTGCGTACTCGGCGACCAAACACAGCTGCTTATCCTCATCAATAAAGCTATCCACGTACCGCAGAATGTGCGGGTGTCTCAGGTGTCGCAGTATTGCCACCTCGTTCATGATGAGGACCACCGAACTATCAGAGAGTGTCTCCAGCAGCATCGCCTTCACAGCCACAGGTTTTCGATACCACATACTTCCGGGCAGCATGTCATGGCAGAGAAACACATTCCCAAAGCTACCGGAGCCAATTTGGTGGCTGCAAGGAAAACGGTCCCACTGCGACACGGGTCCACCGTCGTTTTTGCAAGGAGGCGTGCATTGATCATAGCGGCCAGCACCACGCTGCTGGGAATACGCACCTGGGGATGCGCCCCGAACTGAAGAGGGAGCACTGCCCACAACCCCCCGCCGCCACCGTGGCCAGCTCCTCTCCGAGGAAGAGCTTGCGGACGCTGGCATTAGAGACCCCGTTCCCCCCAATATGTGTAGTCAATACATACAAAGCACAAATTATACCTAACCGCTATGTCACGTATGAAATTAAGTGCTCCTCTCGTCTCGTACAAAGGCGAGCTATTTGTGCGTAATATGAGTGATTGACTCCCACCGCACTAATATATTCCCTTAGATGCGTGTTGTCCACGGGTACACCGTTCCTTCCCGCGCCCCTCTGCTTCCCAGTCACTCCGTCGTCCGCACCTGCCAACCCCACAACTCTGCGTAGGTGTAGCCTTCCTTCGGTTGGTGTGCAGCAACTGCATAAACCGCCCCCACAGAAGAACAAAAATTGAAGTAAAAAAAAATATCCTCGTCAAGCGCAAACATATATATATATATATATATGAAGCAACACGGCAGGCGGAGCATATGTCTCCTGTCCACCTACAGACACACAGTCGCCTCCTCTCACCCCCACTCCCACTGTACCTGTGTGTGTGTGTGTGTGTGTGGATAGGAGGCGGAGAGCAACGTGCAACAAGGGCAAGGCAACAACAACGTTTGTGCTCTGCAGCTTCAAAGAAGCGCTGTTGGCACGTGCAGTAAAAGCGCAGAGTTGTCACTTCACACAAACCATGCGAACACAACCACGGAGATCAAACGGAGGTTCCCATAGGCTCGTGGTTCAGTTGCTGCAACCATCGTCACCCCCACGAGCAGCATCCCCCTCCCCGGTCACCTCGCAATTTCACGGCGTGCCGCAAAGCTGCGGGCCAAGCGGACGCTGCAGGGGCGTTAGACACGGAAAGAGGGAACAATTATTATTGTTTGTTGGTGGATTAATAACAATAATAATATGTGCCTAAAACAACGTCCACCACATTTGAAATAAAAATTCCCTACAAAACAAAGAAAAGGATATCGACACAAATTATCTATACCAGTGCTCCCCCACACGCGTGTTTCACAAACACTTTTAGTCCTCCTGCTCTCTCTTTAAATCCACAGAGAGACATGCCATACACCAATCAACGCTTAGAAATAAAATCTCCACAAAAAACACACAAAAACAAAACAACAAAAAACAAAAAACACACACACAAAAAAAAACGTTCTTCCAGTAGAAGCTTCACCCACACTGAGGTCCCAGTTATTCACCAGTCACATAAGTCTCCCTTCTCCCTCTGTGAGTAGTGTTCGCTGCTGCTTTTGTTGTTGTTCTTTTTTTTTTCTTGTGGCCAGTGTTTGCCTTTTGTTCATTACTATTATTTTCAACTTCTTACAGAGTGTTAGCGCAACGGTTCCCGAAGCCACGGGGGCATCGCCCATCCTCCCACCGGTAGCACATTTCACGCGGATGTTACAGCTGCGAAGGGTACCGCGTTGCCTCCTCCGGCTTGAGGGTGAAGATGTGCCTAAAGCAACGGTAGCGGTCATTCACCTCAAAGCCGTAGCCAATCACATATTTGTTGGGCACGGTCAGGCAGACAAAGTCCGGATGCACCTGTACGCGGCGGCCGGCAGGCTTGTCAGCCAACACACAGACCTTCAAGCTGGCCGGATGATGTTCCTGCTGAATCTTATCAATGATGTACCTCAGCGTATTTCCGCTGTCGGAGATATCTTCAAGAAGGAGAACGTGTTTGCCTCGCAAATCCTTGAACCGTATATCTGCCAACAGTTGCATCGCGTTCGTGCATTTTGTGCCGCTGTATGAGGACACCCGCAGAAAATCCACAACATGCGGCAGTCCATAGTCCCCAAGGTAACGCACCATATCGGCAGTAAAGATGTAGCTGCCCTTCAGCACAGAAATAATGATAAGTGGGTTTTCATCGCTAATGGGTGCCAGACCTTTGCTGCTGTGTGTATCACGGTGTAATAGAGGCCTGTAAAAGTCAGTGAGCTGCTTCGCGACGGCCTTGATGCGGTGCTGGATAATGTTCTCGGTGGCAACGAGTTCCTCCGCCATCGGGTACTCCTTGCCATCCACAGAAATGACGCCATTCACATGTTTGATGACGTTCTCCTGCTGTTGTCGTGGAGAAATCATTGTCTTCGTTTCTTCCTCACTTCAGCTGCTGCCACTGTCCCTTCACGTTTTGCGTGTCACCCGCAAGAGGCGCAAAAAGCGTCCACCAGTGCATAACGAGACATTGACACGCCGCGGCAAGTGAGGAGGTGTGAGACACCAGAGAGAAAGAACGAAATAAAAGGAGAGACGTATAAATGAAAATAAAGCCACAGGAAGAGCCCATAGAGGCGACCTCAGTCTGTGAGGAGTGCGGGCGGCATGCAAGTAGAAACGGTAAAGGCCTCCGCTTCACTACGCCCTCTCCTCTTCTTTCTGCTCATGTGTGCGTGAGAGGCGAGACCAATCAAACATACATTATAGTATTAAAACACACAAGCAACAAAAAAAAAAAACAACACAAACAACAAAGATGCTGAGAGCAAGAAGGGACGATATCGCTATCGCGATTATTTCTCGAAGCATTCACCGCTCAAGTAAAGGCTCATGTAAAACAGGCGCCCCTTCCAACAGCAGCATGCTTGCCCAACCACTCACATAAATTCCTCGCAGATGCCGGAAGAAATTTATGCTTCCGTCAAACAATAAAAATGCAGTTTATGTGCGCACTTAGAGCCGATTTATCCTTTATTTCCCACCCCACCTGCGACGTGGTATTTCTTGGTTTCTTCCACATTCTTCCTCCTGAAGTAGCTGTATTTTTTTTCTTTTATTTTTTTCCACTGAAACTCAACGTTGTTTTTTTTTTTTTCTTTCTTTCTCCTAGCGTCAACGAAACACACCACCTTGTGAGTGCATACGCGAGGAAGCGCATGCCTCAACACACATACGAAATAAAAGGCACAGGGCAAATAAACGTATATATTCAACACGCCTCAGTGCGTAGGGATCAATGTAAAGTGCAAACAAAAAAAAAAAAAGTAGTGGGTTATGGGGGGAAAACAAACAGCGAAGCTGGGAGGATGGGGGTGAGAAAGAGCAGTGAAGATGCATCCAGAAGTGACTTGTGCACATTCGAAAACACACGCACATCCGACACCACCGTCACCGCCTCCTCGCTTCACCCCCCTTGCGCTGACTTCAAAATACCCCTCACACCGCCCTGCTGGTTTCCAGGCACGTCCACATGTGCCCGCTCCCACTAAAATTATTCCTCGCGGCTCCTCTCATTCCTCCCTCCGCGTGTTGCCACGCACCTCTCCTCCAGCATGTACACGTGTACCTAACTCCCATGCGTGGTGGCCAAGATGAAAAACGAAAAAGGAAGAAAAAAACACACACACAAAAAATGGGATATATACATTATACATGAATATATCCACCTTCCACGCTCAGTATTTGCTTAGAGACTTGCACTCGCTGTCTCGATCAGCGTCTTGGAAGGCTTTTCTTTCAGTTTCTTCTTCTGCGCCGCCTCCCTTTTCTCATATACCTCTGGACGAAGAACAACAATGTCGCGCACCTCGCGGTAAGAGTCGTCGTAGTCGAGACCGTAGCCGATCACAAAGACGTTGGGCACACTCGCCACAGTGTAGTCTGGAACAAACTTCACTTGTCGCCCTTCAAACTTGTCGAGCAACACGACAGTCTTCAGACTTGCCGGCCTGCGTTCGGTGTAGGTGCGCTGCAAGTACTTTAGTGTGAGGGCGCTGTCGACGATGTCCTCCACAATCATCGCATGACGGCCCTCAATGCTGTGGCGGATGTCAAGCAACATCCGCACTTGACCAGAGGTGGTGACACCGGCGCCGTAGGATGAGACGCAAATAAACTCAATGTGCACCGGCACGTTGAAGTCGCTCAGTGCGCGGCAGAGGTCGGCCGTAAACATGAAGCTGCCCTTCAGCACACAGATGAGCACAAGGGGGTTGTCAAGGGGACGCAGACCCTTGTCCTTGTAGTCCACAGCGATGCGCTGGGCGACCCGATTAATGCGAGCCCGGAGCTCCTCCTCGGTGTAGAGGACCTTATCTGCAAAGTCGTATTCGCGAGGCATGTGGCAAAACGTCCTTTCTCCCGCACGCGCGTAGGTGCTTGTGAGGAAACATGTGAAGACACACACATAAAAAAAAAAACGGATTCACGTAGAACCCCCAAGAACAATGACACCAAGAAAAGAGAGGGAAATAAAACAACAAGAGGCAGTGGAAGAGACCACAAATCAGGAACCAAAGTCACATACGTCCTTTGCCTGGATGCCAACGTCCTGCTCTCTGCACTCAAAACTCTTTCCATGCATAGGATACTTTCCCTCCTTCCTGTTCTTTCTCTGTGCTGCCGTCACCGCCAACACCAGCCACTAAGGACTGCCGCATGGGCATATTACCACTATTGCTTTTCTTCGCGTTCTGGCCTCTCACGCCTCTCTCGAACCTCACGCTCCCATGACGTTTCCAGATTGCATGCACTGCGCTTGGCCGAACCAAATACGTTTTCGTTTTAGCTCCCCATGCCCGTCACGGAGCGCTGGCTGACGGGAATGCGCAGCTGCGTTTCATCTCCAAAGAGGTCCCCGTAGCGGACGTAGTGCCGTCCGGACCCACACCCAAAACGCAAAGGTAAACACGGTACATACGGTGACGAGAAGGCGGTGGTCACGGCTGTACATCTCCTGCTGCTCCCGGAGCTTCACAAGAGCCTCATGGCTAATCTGCAGGGATCTAAGCTGCATCATCCCGTGAACCTGTGACAGATTCATGGTCTTGTCAACTTCGTAGTGAAAGTTCTCGTACACGGCTCTTAGCTGCTGGGCCTCTTGCTCGCGGGTGCGCAGAAGCGTCTCCAGCTCCTCCGCCGACATGGCGCGATACGTGTCAATCGTGGGCCGGCTGCAGGCCGTGGAAGCAGAGACGGTGTCTGTGGTGTCGGCCGTGTGTTGGGCCCGCGTCGACTCGCGTTTCGCGTGTTCCCCGCCGTCGTCCCCAGTGAAGGCGGCGGAGGAGAATTCACCGCCCGCGCAGAAGGACGCGCCAAAAACGGCGGTAGCGAGGCGCACTCTGCAGAAGCAGTACATTAGCGCCCTCTAACTTTGCATTCATCCTCCCCTCCCCCCCACCGCATGCCGTTCCCCCGCGTAGATGAACCACACCGCACCTTGAGCGTGGCGCAACACACACAGACACATAAACAGCAGAAGCAGCGTTGCCAAAGACCCCCATCAAGCAGGAAATGAGGAGAAAAGGCATTGCGGCAGAAGCAAGAGACAAATAGAGAGAGTGAGTGAGAGAAAGCAACGACGGGAAGATGCGGGCCAGCGTAAATAAACAAACGTTTTTTTTTATTTTTAAGGCACACACACAAAAAGAAGAAGAAACAAAAAAGGTGGGCTCATTTGTCGTCGATGTGTTTTCATTACGTCTTTTTTTAAAAAAAAAATGACTGTGAACACAATTCACCTCATGCCTTCTCTCGCTTGCGCCTTCCCGCCTCATCCACATGACTATTACAAGTCACTTGCTTATTCCTCCTGCGTTTAAGTGTGTGAAGATAAGAGAGAAGAAGGACTTAAACACCGTTTCGCAGACGTTGCAACTTTACGTGGTTCTCTGCACTCCCTCTCCCTCTCCCCCTCTTTTTTTTTTTTTTTTGCCTTCTTGCAGCAATGTGGAGCTCGCATGCGTGCATGCAGGCACCTCCGCCCACACACACCGTGCCGAACGACCAAAACGGAAACCAAATATATTACAATCAAAAGAGAGAACAACAATAACAGAAAAAAAAAAGTCACGTGTATTCATTTTCTGTAGATATAACATTTCCTCCTCTTCATAGCTTTAGCTCATCCTGAATTACCTTTTTTTTTCCTTTTTTGTTTCTTTTTTTGTTTCTTTCTTGCACGGCGTCAGCTACGCCTGCGATATAAGCCCTTTGTGAGTTGAGTGAAGGAGCACACAGAATAATAACATAAATGAATAAGAGGGCAGTTCATTTTTAATAATAATAATAATCATTATTGTTTTTTTTTATTGCGTGAATACGACTCTTCCCCCTCCGTCATTCTCATGCCATTCTCGTCATCACACACCTTTGTGCCCGGCAAAGGTGTCATGTTCCTGCCTCCTCTCCTACTATTATTACAACTACTACCCCTATTACTACTGCCGCTACTGGCCCTAGTAGTCGTCGCCCTTGGAGAGAACCTCCTTCGCTGTCGGCTTCAACAGAATGGTGTGTTCATACTGCGCCGTGTAGCAGCCCTTGACGTCACACAGGGGGGGATACTTGTTGATGGCCCCCGCATCCACAAGCTGGTTCAGATTCAGCAGGTGCCTGTCATAACCGTCACGGTCTAGCCACTTCCGTGAAAACGCCAGTGTTCCGTACGTCTTGTTAATATGCTTCAACAACTGCTGCGCCTTGTCAGAGCGTACCTGCTTCTTCTCCCCGCCTGGCACCATCATGTAGTGTGAGCATTCCATATCCTCCTGCACGACACCTCGCCCAGTGGAGCCAAATGTCTCAATGGCAAACAGTTCCCCCTCCATCATTTTAATAGTCTCGCCACCTCGCACAATAGGCACGGACTTGCCGTTGTGAATGACGTAAGGCCCAATGTTGTGGCCGCAGAGGTTGCGAATGCTCTTGACCGGGTACACCTTGCCTTTGATCTCCACCTCGTAGGACTCCATCACCTCCTGGATGGCCTCGCCAATATCACACAAGCGGACGTCAATGCCAGCCTGTTTAACACCCTCGTACGTGGCCGCTTTGACCGCCTCCAGTAATGGGGTGTACTCATCGTTGAATGCCACTGTCCACGCTGTGTCAATAATCCTGCCATTGATTTGTACGCCAAAGTCCACCTTCATGACATCGTCGTACGTCAAAACTGTTTTGTCGCCTGTATTCGGTGTGTAGTGGGCGGCTACGTGGTTTAGCGAGCAACCGGTCGGAAAGGCCTGCCCGCGTGTAAGACCGTCCTTCACGACGAGTTCCTCCAACTTCCGCTCGATGCAATCGGTCATGGAGATGAGGGATATACCAGGTTTGATGAAGCTCTGGGCATAGCGACGCACCTGCCGGTGCACCTCCGCAGCGTGGCGCAGCTCCTGCACCTCCTGCTCTGTCGCCCTTTCCAACACTCTCTTCTCCTCGCTACTGTAACGATAGGCATTCACCTCACCTGGGTGTTCGCAAATCTCGCCGGGAGGAAAGTTCCCATTGGCAAACTGCTTGCACACAGGCACTGTTGGCTCCGGCCACGTCTGCCGCTGCATGCCTGGTGCCACCTGCGGATACGGGTTGTCAACGTGATCGGCGGTGCTGATGACTTTGACGTCCACGTCCTCGTCCCTCGCCGCCTCCACCTCAGTGGGGTTTGCTTTCTGTTTCTGCTTTCCAGCCTTGTTATTGTCCTTCTGCTGGTTACTGTTGACGTGCTTGGGCGCGGCCGCCTGCGTCTCCCTCACCGCATTCGCGAGGATGGCATCGAAGTCGTCCTCGTCGCTCTTCTTATTTCCCTTTTTTCCGCCCTGGCGCTGCTGCTGCTGCTTGCTATTCGCGCCACCTCCCTTTGAAGGCATCGCTCCTTCCTGCTTTCCCTCCCTCTTCTTCTAGACGCCGGTGGGAGCAAACAGGGAAAACGCAAAAACACGTAAAATAATAATAATAATAATAAAAAGCATGCGGCAGAAAGATCCACGGTGGAAAGCCTTGAGATCGCACACACAATAAGGAAGGAAGAACTGCAGTGAAAAGTAACCGACGCCAAACGTGCACATAAAAACGGTAAACGAATGCCACAAAAAGTGCGTTGCGTGGTGAATGAATGAATGGGGAAAACCTCTAACCCACGTCGTCTGAGCCCTCCCCTCTCCTCCCCAATAGATCGTGGGAAACAAGCAAGGAAAATTATGTAGCTTATTGTCCATGTGGTTTCCACCTCACGACTCAACTCGCTCGCTGCAGCAACACAAACGGCAAGTCAGAGGGCAAATTCACCTAACGCATACGCCTTAAAATACTGGCGAGAGGGTGTGGGTGCGGAGAGGTGGCTTTTTCCCTCATCACCCACGCAAGGTGTGTGTGTGTGTGTGTGCCTGCAGGAGCCATCGGGTCACATAACTCGACCCTTGACAGCTCCTGCAGACGCTGATGCAAACCACATAAAACAAAACAACATCTATGAATAAATGAATTGCACAAACGGCAAAATTAAATGAAACGATCGGCTGTTTATTTTGTTTTGGTACATCTTAAAAGAGACAATAACATAATGTCGGACTCAACGTTTCCTTTTCGCGGACACCCAAAAAGAAGAGAAAAGAAAACAATACAAAAAAAAAAAAGTATCGCCCCACGCGGATAGCCCCTGCACTCCACTCTGCAAAACACCACGACGCTGCCCAGTAGTTGGTGCCTCCCGCACTCTTGCTTTGCTTGTCGTTTTCGGCCCTGCTGATCCACGCCTCTCCTTCGCCGACTCCGTGCGGGTGATTGGCGGGCACCGCACACGCGTCGTCATAAATAATAAACAGGTGTGTTTTGTTTTGTTTTTTCCTGTCTCTATCTTTACTTCAGCTTCTTTTCGTACGTGTCCTCGCCGGTCTCCAGAGAGACGCCAAATAATTCAATGTACCTCACCGTCGGGAGTTGGTAAAAATGTTTGGGCTCGATGCTGCACACGTAGGCCCGCTGGACGACGCTAAGCACGCCGCCCACGACGCCTAGCAGCACGACCAACGTGTCCGCTGTCCTCTGTTGCATCCCTTCAGCGCATTCTGGGCTCCCCGCGTCCTCCGCCTCAACGCTTTGCTCCGTTGCGTCTCCAAGAGGTGGAAGCGCCAGCAGCAGCAGGGGGAACCCGGGTAGCGCAACGTACGAAACAGCTTGAGCGTCGAAGCATTTCAGCCATGGTCCAATATCCTTTTTCGTCAACTCAGACTTCACCGAGGTAAGTGGTTTGGCGCTGCAACCATACGCCAGCTTCCGCTGAATGAAGGTGAGCTCGCTAATCTCGCTGGTGGCACCCTTCTTCCGTCGCTCCTCGACGATGGAGGGTTCCAGTATGACGAAGTAGGCGTGTACGGGGTTGGCAGGATCCATAACGCAGCAGCGGCCAGCGCCGGACGGCACGGACCCCCGCGTTCCCGCATCCAGTAGGTTTGCCGCGTATGCCACGACGCTGCGGTTCTTGCTGCGTTGAATGTACATAAACGTGTCTTGGGTGTCATGATCGAAGCGCCCGCCGCGGGGAAGCACGCGTTGACGCAGCAATCGATTGAACGACGTCGCATCGTCCCCGTACTGCGCATACACTGCGCACGCAATAGAGCTGGCATCCTTTGTGTGTCCCATTTTGTGCAGAATGGGGGATAACCGAGGTGTGCCACACTTCAAACACCTCTTGGCTCCTTGCTGTAATACCCCCCCCCCCCACCACACACACACACACGCAGAGATGTGTGAGAAAATCCAAAGAAAGAAAGGGAAAGACAACAGATGGCAAGTCAACTATGCGCCACGGCTTCCACACAAACACACACAAATAATAATAATAATGCTAACGCGAACAAGAAAGAAAGAAAGAGAGAAAGAAACAACGGGCTAACGACTTTTAAAGAAGAAAGGGCTGCAACAAAGAAAACAACCCAATTCTGTCTTCCTTGGCCCCGTCGTCGTTCTTGTTGGGCTCTTCCTTTCATCGCTGATAGTACCGTCTTGTACTGCCGCGGTGATTGATCACCACCACCACCACCACCACCACCAAAGCTCACTTGTTGTACGGCAGGCGTGGCCGTTTGCCGTAACCCTCCGTCTTGACGTACCGCGCCCCGAAGGAAAACTGTTTGGGCCGACGACCGTACGC
Source organism: Trypanosoma rangeli (assembly GCF_003719475.1). Lineage (NCBI taxonomy): Eukaryota > Euglenozoa > Kinetoplastea > Trypanosomatida > Trypanosomatidae > Trypanosoma > Trypanosoma rangeli. Next base: position 13,226 of record NW_021706089.1, read on the forward strand.
GTGGCCGTTTTGCTGCCGCTCCCGCACGAGTTTCTCCTGTGCGTAGAAGTGCCGCCAGTCATGCGGTCGATGCTGAAACGGCTTGGTGTGATTGTCTGAAACGTTTTGAATAAACCAGTCATTAAATTCGGCACACGCCGCACTCATCGCCTGCCGCAAGTGTCCGACACGCGAGAGGCACACGTCCAAAGCGCGGCTCTCCCGCTCACAGCTGCTCTGCCCGCCCTTCGCCATGCACACCCGCAGCGCCATTGTTTCCGACTGACACATGGTGAGCTGCTCCTCGCCGCTCAGGCCAACAAGCTTCGCCTGCGTGAAAACAGGAGAGCCACCGAGCGACGGCGAAGAGTCAATCTCGCCGCGACCCGAACGCCGTACGCCAAGATTGTCAAAAGAGGTCCCACGACCAAAGTTCACAAGATTCGTTGGGTTGATGTAATCGTAGGCGTTCACGGGCTTAAGGCCGTACTGGTTGACGCCACTGTCGTGATGCCGCGACTTCAGGACGACCGGTGTATAGCGATACGCGTGGAAGATGTCAGATGACCTCATCTCTTCCGTCACTAAAAGATCCACAAGTAACAATATCGCCTATTCCCACCACCAACACTACCCGTACTAATAATGGTAATACTACAACCACGCAGCCCTCACTGCTTGGTTAGGGAGTCACGGTATCCGTCTCTGTGTTCTGGAGCCGGCCCATCGCAGCGAAGAAGTGGGAAAATCACAGAGGTGCTGCTTACTGGAGTGGGAGGGCAGAACACACATGCAAACGCACACACGCCACAGTCCACGCATACGTATTCGCATTCCACACACACATCCAACAGGGGGAGGGGGAACAAAGGGTCATAAAGGAAGAAGCATCAACAATACCCGTGGCACTTCCTCTCTCGCAGCAGCCTTCTTCAAGAGGGGAAGAAGGTGAAAAGAAGGGCCCATACAGAGCACAAGCGTTGTATTCCCACTTCTCCTCTGTTGTGTGTGCGTCTTATTCCTTTCGCGACTGTGTTGTTTGGACTTTCGCCTCTCTACCTGCCAGTCTCTCCCTTTACGATGCCCGTTTTTTTTTTTTCATTCAGACGCCACAACGACGCGAGCCGCGCGAGTGACGGTCAAAGGAATGCGCACATGACCGCAAGGACAACCACGGCCTCAGAAAAAGAGCGAAAAGAAGAGGGAACGCACGCACACACAACTGACACGGCAGCACATGGATACATTCAAAAAGCACTCAAAGACCGTCAAACCAGCAACAACAATAGAAGACGAAAAAAAAAGCAACGCAAATAAATACACATCAATTTTGACGGAACAACAACATCTAACAGACACACACACACAAAGAAAAAAAAATGCCACGAAGAACAGGTAGAAATGACGTTGATTGAATCACACGATGTCGTTCAACCCTCAACGCGTGAGGCGGCCTGCTACGCCGCGTCTTGCAGCCGCCGCGCGGCAAAACGGTCGGTTCAACTGCACCCACGGCCTTCTGAGGCCCCCACCACCGTCGCTTCTGCCGTCACTGCGGCGTCCGTCCTAGCTGCAGCGGCCATGGAAGACCTTCGCGGCCCCTCGCCTGGCACGTTACCGCCCTGTATGCGCGGCTGTGGCTCAGGCACACCTCGCGAGGAATGTTCATTCTCCATCTTCACACAACTTCTCTGCTGGAGGTACAGACCCACGGAAGGACTCTCAGCAAATGAAGCCCGAGACGTTGCTGAGGAGGCTGACTCCTGACTGCCGCCACAGCTCCACCGAGGTGTGCGCAATGACGTGGAAGCAAAAAAGGAAGAAGGTGTAAGAAGTTCATTGAACGGGCGCATCACGTACGCCTCGTCGTCGCGCAAAACTCTTGCGGTCTCCTGAAGCGCAGTTGATATAATAGCACCATCGGCTATCTGGTACAACAGTGTCGTCTGCCGCGAAGTGCGAAGGTGCAGCTCACTTAATGTCGCCATGAAAACAAGCTTCACCCGGGTAACCGCTGGATCTCCAATAACAGTTGTGTCGCACTGCGCAAGCATCACCTGCATGTTTTCCAACATGCCACGAAGTGTGCGACAGTGTTCCATCAGGCGGTGGGCATAGGTTGAGGCGTTTCTTACGATATCCCGCACGACCAACGGATGCGATGGCATGGGTCGGTGCCGCAAGGAGTGTACACTGCTCCCACTACTGCTCTCATGGGGCTGCACGAGGGGAGAATTGGGTGCGGCGCCACTAGTGACAATTTGTAGCGGAAGCCGCGTTGCATCTGTCGCGTACCGCAGCGCCGCAGCATGCGCCTCACAGGCATTTTCAAAGGATTTGAAGTGCGACACCTCAACATCTAGCATAGCAGCCCCGTGGGAAGAGCGGCTGAGGCGCAACAACAGCTCATTGATCACACGACTCAGTGAGACTTCCCCATCCTGTGGGAGTCCCACCTCCATCGCCGCCTGTGAGACGGTGCTCTCCACCTCCGCCCGGGTGGAACTCACTTGCGCCTGGGCAGAGCGCAGCATCTGCCGCAGCCGCGTCACCTCCGCCTGCAGCATCTCGCACTCACTCCCCCGCTGCTCAAGCGACTCCAAAGCGCGATCTCGTGCGGTGCGGGCCTCCTGCGCCGCCTGCTGCTCCCGTCGCAGCTCGGCCTCCAAGCTGTCAGCGTTGCTACGGTGCAGCTCGTTGGTGTTTGCAAGAAGCCTCTCCAGGTCAGCAGCCGCGTTGCGTGTCACACGCTCCAACTCCAGCGTTCGTTCCCGCAAGGCGGTCTGCAGGTCCTCCCTCTCCTCCGTGTCGGTTGCTGACTGCGTCTTGAAGCGCCCCAGTTCCTCCGAGAGTGCACGTATTGTCACCTGTTGCTGCGCCGCAATCCTATCTGTCTCATGGGCGGCGTTTGTGGCGGCGGTCAGCCTCTGCTGGAGCTGCTGGACGTCCCGCTGGAGATCCGTCACTTCCCTCCGGAGCGTTTCCTCCGCAAGTCGACTCAATTCCATTTTTCGCACGTGACGTTCCTCACACTGCTCGCTTTCACGTTGCTTCTGCGCCAACGCGTCCATGGCGTCATCAAGTTTTGACTGCAGGGTTGTGGCTTCTGCGCGAAAAGACCGCAGGGCCGCCGTCAGCTGCTCCTGCTGCTCCGCCGCATCCTGTTGAAGAGCGCGATAGTGATCCGTCATATCCGTCAGCTGGCGGCGCCACAGCTCTGCGTCATCCGCGTTCCGCGTGCAGTTTGACTCCAACACCTTACACTCCTGCCGCGCCGCATAAAGCTCCTTCTGAAGCTGCAGCACCTCCTCGTGTAGCTCGGCAACCTGCGCCTGTTTTTCTTCACGCTCGCGCTCCATGGATTCCTGCTCGGCGCTCGCCAGCCCCCGCACCCGTGCAAGCTCCTCGGCACCTCGGATGTTATCCTTTTCAAGAGTGTGCGCCACGTGCCGCACCTCCTTTAACTGCGTCTCCGCCTCAAGGAAGGTGGCACGGCACTCGTTGAGCTCCCCCCGCGCCCCCTCTAGCGTCTTTCGCATCGTCTGTATCTCCGCGTCATGGGACTCCTTCTGATGTCTTAGTTCCTTGTGAAGTTGTTCATTGTGACGATTCGTGGCCTCCAGGTGGTGCTCCAGGCGCTCCACATCCTGCTTTGCGCTTAAGCAGTCGCGATTCAGCGCATCCCGCTCAGCAGTAATTTTTGCATGCGCCTCCTCTAGTCTCACAAGGTCACCTTCCAGGGCATCACAGCGTTCCCTCAACTGTTGAATAGAACGTCTCTGTTGCTGGTCTTTGTCACGATGCTCATCCGCCGCCTGCCGCAGCTTCGCTTCTAGAGCATCAGCGTGTTCTTGCAGGGAGGCTTGTTGCTGCTGCGAGGTCTGTAGCTCCACAAGCAGGGCACTGTTGCGATGCTCCAGTGTCGCATAGCGTCGCTCTGCGTCACGCCGCCATGTTGCAGCATCGCTTGTGTCGTGCACATAGGTGGACTCCAACTCACTAAGCCGTGCATGCGCCGCCTTTACCTCCTGCTCTTGCTGCGCCGTGCGAGTGCGCAATCGCCCAACCTCCGTCTCGCTTGCCGTCAGTTGTGCCCTGAGCTCATCGACCTGGGCATAGGCCTTTGCACACTTTTCGCTTAGGGCGGCTTGGGAGGACCGCAGTTCAGCAAGAGTTGCATTAAGGGCTTCCATGTGGCGCCGCGCCACCATCTCTGCTGAGGTGCTTCTTTGAGTCAACGCCGTCAGTTGCTGTGTTGCATCCATCAGCTCTGCTTCCCGTTCCGCCCGTTCCGCCTCAAGCCGCTCAAGTCGTGGCAACACACGATCCAACGACGCCTGAACCGTTTGTGCCTGCTTTGCGGCATCGTCACGCTGAACCTTGTACTGATCCACCTGCCGCTCCGCGGCCTCCAACCTCTGCGTCGCCACCGCCTGTGCGTCGCGCAGTGACTGCGTCTTTTCGAGCAACGCCGCCTGCAGCTGAGCCACTTCCCCCTGCTGCTCCGCCTCCACCTCTTCTATTCGGGCATTCGCCCGGGCGAGCAGCCGGGCAGCGTTGACCTTCTCCGTCTCCAACATGCTGATGGTGTTGAGGGCAGCATCGTAATCAAGCTGCAGCGCCTGGAGGTCGCTCTTGGCTCTAGAGGCCGCCTCACGTGCGTCGCGTGCTGCCTCCGTGGAAGTTGCCGTTACCGCAGCGGTCTCTTCTGTGGCTGCCGTTGCGATGCGATTGGCCGCGGCAATCTCCTGCTCCAGGCGTTCAATGATCGCCTGTAGCTGCTGCCGCTCCACCTTGGCGTCCTCGATGGCCACAAGAAACTCATTACTCTGTCGCTCCCCCTCCATCATCGCATCTGTGGCTGTCTGCTCAATGGCGTCGCAGCGGGCAAGAAGTTTGCGCTGATTCTCCGCGACGTGCCGCAGCATGCGCTGATAGGCCCACATGATGCCGTGCAGCACATCTTGTATGACGCGCGGGATCGTCATCACCTTCGCCAGAAACAGAGCCTCCATATGCTCCCGAAGAAGCGCAACGCGTTGCTCCGCAAAAGTGGCCTGCTGGAAGTCTTCGTAGGCGCGCGCGAGTTCCGCCGCTTGCTCCTGCGCCTCATTTAACTCCTGCCGCAGCGCATTACAGGACTGAACTCTAAACGACAAATCCTCCTTCATGGCGGCGACTTGCGCCCGCATCTGCTTCACCTCATCCGTTTGCCGCTGGCACGCAAGGTCCCGCACCTCCACCATGTGGCGGGTGCTCTGAAGAGCCAGCTCCAACGCATCCTTCTCCTGCAGTAAGGTGTCCTTCTCGCTTGTCAACTGCCTCACCTTCCCCTCCAGTGCCTCGCTCCGCTGCAGCAACGAGCTGATGCGGGCATCGGAAGAACGACTGCTGTCACCCACCACACCCAAAGCGTCATCGCCCTGCTGCTGGCCGCGCAGCAAAAGCTCCTTCTTGTGCAGCAACTGCTGCGTTGCTTCCAGCTCCGCGGCAAACTGCGTTTTCTCATCCAGGGCCTCCGTCAACTGCTGACGCAGGTGCTCAAGCTGGTGGTGGCTCCCCTGCGCCGTAATCTGCTTTGTGGCGGCAAGTGTCCGCACCGCCTGCAACTCTGCCTGCAGCCTATCTATCTCACGGCGCAGTCCATTTCCTTCCTGCTCATGTTCATAGCGTATCCGATGCACCTCCTCCGCTGCGTCGCACATCTGCTTCTCCATGTCGCCTTGCATGCCTTCCAGCCGCTGCGACCACGTCCGCTGACGCTCCTCAAGCAGGCGCTTGGCTTCACGCAGGTCGGCGCCCAACGCACGGTGCACTGCTTCAAGGTTCAGGTACTTCTCTGTGCACTCATCCAACTCCTGTCGCAGCTGTTGCGCCTCCACGCTAACGAACCGCAACTGCTCCTCGGTTAACAACGCCTGTTGCGACATCTTCTGGACCTGCACCTCCAGCTCCTCAATGCGCGCCCGCTTCTCTTGCAGAAGCCCCTCCACGCTTGTAGCACCATCACGTATCAAAAACGCTGTTTCCTCGTACATATGCGAGACCTCAGCACAGTCCTTTTCCCTTATACTAAGCTGCTTCTGCAAGTCGCGCGGCTCTCCTGCCTGCACAGCCACTTTTTCCTCCTCCTGCTCCTTCGCATTCTGCAGTTCTACCACTTGTCTCTTAAGCGACGCAACCTCCTCAAAGGCAGCAGCACAAGCAGCCTGTAAATCATTATCAAGCCACTTTTTACAACCAAGTGCACTCCGCTGAAACCCTTCCTTCATGCCGCGCTCCTGCGAACAGATACACCGCGCATCGTCGTCATCCAAATGCAATTTTCGTTCACTCTGCAACAACGCAAACCGCTCATACAATTTGTCGTGCTCCGCTTTCCAATACAGCGCATCACCCAACTCAGCACCATCCGCCGGCACAGGACTCCAACCGCGACTTTTCCTCAAGTAATTTCTCATAATATTCCCCCTGTTCCTCAAGCTTCTGCTGAAGCAGCTCATCGTGCTCTGCAATGCGTTCGTTCGCCTCGAGAAGCGCCGCCTCGAGCTCCTCCTCGTGCTTCTCCTGCATCTGACGCAACTCCTCCTGCAGCTTGGCGTGCGTCTGCTTCATCTCGGCCTCCACACGCTGTAGGGCTGCCTCTGCCGCCTCGCGACCCCGCTCCGCATCGGCACATTGCTGCGCCAGGCGCTTTACCTCGTCCATCGCGCCATCGCGGGCCAGAGTGGCACTCGAGAGCCCGGCCTCCATCTCCGCAAGCCGTCCCCGCAGCTCGGCCACAAGGGCCTTCAGCTCAGCCGGTCGCT
>NW_021706087.1:0-2863 GCF_003719475.1 Trypanosoma rangeli
CGTACACACACACACACACACACACACACACACCTCCCGCTATGGTTCTCTCTCTTTTTCACTCCATCCCGCTAGATCCCCAGCTCGTTTCATTTCCCGCCCTTTTTTTCATGCTTTGTTTTCAGTATTTCTCGCCTCTTTTGCCTCAAAAGAAAACAAAACAAAAAAAGAGGACGGCACAACCTCCAACACAAGAACATCAATGACGAAAACGACGGGAAACCACACGAACCGAACTACCATTCGACGACGTGCTGCTCGAGGTGGTAACACTACCTCCGCCGCTGCTGCTGCCGCTACTGCTGCTGCTGGAGTCACTGCGACTGCGCTTCTGTCCCCCGGTTTTTGTCTTTCCCTTTAACAACGACTCCTCATGCAGCCGAGCCTTTTGCAGTGCAAGCATTTCCTCCCTGTTTCCGGCTGCCACCGCCGCCAGGAGCTTTTCCTTTTGAGCCGGATCCTGCACAAGGGCCTCATACGCGGCTGCAATCGACTGGCGTCGCGCGACACTAGGCACGTCCACGTGCAGGATGCGTGAAAGCAGCGTGGGGCGTCGCGCAATTTCCGTGGCATCCGGTGAGAAGTCTTGTGCGGTGCCTACCGGTGCATCAAACACCGCTGTCAACGCCATATACGCATGGGTAAAGACAGAGGTGATAACGTGAAAGCTGCGCAGCGAGCTTGCAGCGTTATTTTGCGTACAGCCTGGATCCTCTAGCATCACCTGTGGGGGTCCCAACGAGGGACGTTGCCCTGCCGGGCTGCTAAACGCCACCGCAGACGTGTCGCTGCGTCGAAAGTATCGACCGTCGTCCAGCAGTGAGATACCGCAGCGGTCATAGTTAAAGTACATGCCATAGTAACGGAAAAAATCCACAAGCAGCTTCCCAAGACCGGTGTATGCCCGTTCCTCCGGCCGCTCTGTGTAAATGGGGTGGTGTTGCAAGAAACTAATCACGAGCAGAGTTGTCGCGAAGGATCCAAGCCCACCATGATAGGGCTCATGCATCCCGCGCTGCTGCAAAAAGTATTTCACCAGTATGGTCAATGGTCGTGCCTCGGGAAAGCTGCGAAGCATGTCTAAAACAATGGCAGAATTTCTTTGGCCATCCTCGGCGTTAATGCTGATATCCACGTCCAACAAGGAGTGACGGTGCTGAAATTTCACCAGCGGTACCTTCGTCTTAAGAATAAGCTGGGGATATGCGGTGTGGCATAACCCTTCACGGCTGATTTCACGTGCTAGCGACGTCAGTGCCTCCTCCGTCGAGAGCGGAACATTCAGGATAGTCATGTCTAGATCAGAAAGAGGCAGCAAGAGACCCGTCAACACACTACCAAACACGATGGGTTCACAGTCAGGCCAAAGACGCTTAGCGATCGCCCGTACTTCCATCCCAATAATGCCTCTCATGAAGACCTCTGCCTCGGACGGACGAAGGTAGTCCACAAGGTCGCAGATCTCTTGATGCAACGCGATGGTCGCGTTTGGCGCGTACCCGCCGTGCTTTGTGTAGCGTTCCACACTCCAAAGTGGAACCACGCGCTGCTGCGTCGGAAGCGAAGGCTTCGAGTCCGAGCGCGGTGAGGAGGCGAACGAGGCAGTGGGCACCATCAACCCATCCCGACCCTCCCACACCGTGAGTGTGGCCTGCAGGTCACTCTTTGCGACATCTGCCAGTGCGCCAGAGGCGGGAAGAAGACTGAGGTAGTCCCCACGGATCCCCTCGTCGTCGGCGCCATTATCACCCTTTCTGGCTGGCTGATTTGCCTCAACCACCACCTCCGGTGTGCGTCCCCCACCCGCGCCAACGCTCGCATCTCCCTCCCTGACTGGTGAGGATGAGGTTGATTTTGTTTTGGAATTGGTGTTTGGAGTTGTTGTAGTTGTCTGTGTCGTTGCTTTTCCGTCGTTGCTGTCACTGGCACCATTTCGCTGCTTTTGACGTGTGTGTTGATGGTCACGCAGCTTTTGTGTCAACGCCACGGAGATGGGCGGCACCAGCGGTGCCTCCACCTCCTCCATCATCAGCCACTCCCCGCTGAAATCGCTATGCCTCTGCTGAAAGCGCGAAAACAGGCTGCAGGTCTCTGCCGGGGGTGGAATGTACGGTGCCTTGCCCGCGTCGGCAAGGGTTTTTTCATTATTAACGTTGTCGGTGGCTTTAGCGTCGTTGCGGGTCAGCGATTCATCAACGGCAACCACCGACGCGTGAGTAACAACGCGTGCACGGCGCTTCATTGGTGTCCCCACTCCACCGTACTCCTTCACACACACACGCAGAAAACGAAAATGCTGCAGGTATATATATATATATATATATGCGTGTCTACCAGCTAAAGGGTGTTTGATGTGGAGAAGAGGGAAAATGGAAAAGTAAGGAAAAGCGGCAGTTCCACCCACCACTCACGCTCACTCCTCCTTTAAAGACCCCCCACGGACCACCGCGCTGGCTTCTTTTCTACGCCCTCCCTTGTGCCGGTTTGCTTGCCTGTTCGCTTTTCGGTTTCACGCCCCTCTTCTCTCTCCTTTGCTCTGTGCGTTCATCGTGCACAACGTAAGGCATGTAAAGAGTGAGAGATGGAGGCAGTAAAGCAGCAGCAGGACGATGAAGTAGGATTACCTGCAGATAAATGAGGAAAACACAGAATGTGCACGCAGGCTCCCGCAGTCGTTCCACGCCAAGTGCGCCAAAAAGACAGAGAGTGGCGGTTGGCATCTCCGCAGCAGCGGCAGGACCAAAAGAGAAAAATAAAAATAATAATAATTAATAACACGCATAAGTTTTGTTGTCGTTTCGCTCTTTTTTTTTTTTTGGCTTACGTTTTGCATTATATATATATATATATATATATATGTATC
>NW_021706087.1:3040-20121 GCF_003719475.1 Trypanosoma rangeli
AGTTTTGTTTGTTCGTTTCGTTCTTTCTTTTTTTTTGTTTTGTCTTACGTTTGTCATTATATATATATATATATATATATATGTATCGGCCGCCGAAACTTCTCCTATCTGCATCCCTCAATCTGAAGAATTCCTTTTTTTTCTTTTAAAAGGGAAGGGGAGGTGTCCTTCTTCCCAACCCTTTCATCCTCAGAGTCCCCTCTCCTTCTCTTCGCCCACAGCACCCTCTACGCGGGGTTTGCCCTCCAGCGGCAGTATTCACGTGAACACACACCCGCCCCCCGCCACGCAACGACACGTGCTCAGCTGATGGTGAGGAAGGGATGCAGCAGCAACTCCTCGCAGCGCGGCCGGTCTTCCGGACGAATATGCAGGCAAAGAGAAAGAAAACTCTCCAGGGCAACAAACAAACGCATGCGTCGGTGGTGTTCAGCGTAACCTGGCATCTCGGCCAAATGTACATGCGCGGCATCCGCCTCAACTTCAGCTGTATCCCCACCTTCCCGGCTTTCCAGGCGGCGACGCTTCAGTAACTCCACCTCCTCGGTGGGGCACGGGCCCAACCTCGCCACCGCTAGGCGTTCATCCTCGTGTGCCAACCAGCACCGTGCCTCCTCTGCCGCCTGCATGACGTTTGGCGGCAGAGGTAGATCTTCACGGGAGGAACCAACACGAAAGAGGACTCTCAGTTTATCCTTCGCTAAATGTCTCCATGGTGCGGCACCTGTCGCAAGCTCCATCACTACACATCCAAGCGACCACACATCCCCGGCAGTGCCAAGACAAGAGCGTTCAAAACGAATCATCTCGGGGGCCATGTACACAGCCGTCCCACGAAGCCCGGTGATAGTATCATCATCAACAACAAGGTGCAGGGAAGCTGCCGCCTCCTCGAGGATTTCCCTGGATTGAACTCCAGCAGCTACATCCGTGTACCCCTTCGAATCTTCATGGACCATACCCTCTTTGTGTCCTGGTGCTTCGCAAGGCTCAGATTCTGCCACACTTCGCCGCAGACGCGTGGAGCATCCAAAGTCTGCAAGCCTCGCGTCTCTCGCCTCGGTGACGAGAATGTTCCCCGTCTTGACGTCCCAGTGGGCGTACCCGTGAAAATGGAGAAAGTGCAAAGCCTCAACAGTCTGCCGCGCAAAACGTTGCACCTCTTCTATAGGGAGAGGCAGTATTTCAGGCTGCACAGGCTTCCTCGGGGGCGGGGCGGTCGCGGTGTTAAAGGAAACCCGCGTCGGCAAGGAGGACAAGAGTGAACCTCCGTCACTATTTCCCCAAATAGTCTTCTTCCGCCCTTGTTCCTCATCTTGCGAGGCAGTTTTGGCCGCAAACGATGGTGTGTCCACCTGCTCAGCTGCCCCCTTGAGGCTGGGTGAAGAAGCTGTGGACATCGCCAAGGGAGTTGTCAAGGGCGATGGAGTCCTGTTTGAAAGCATGTAGTCCAGCAGTGAACCACGTGGGCAGTACTCTAAATACATAAGAACAGAATGACCTCGCTTCTCTGCACCATGAAAGCCGACGATCCAGGGCATGCCGTGACGGGTTGCAAGGGTTAACACTTCCAATTCTATCTCCAACTGTTTTAGCTTAAATTGCAACTTTGGTTCTTTTGCATCAAATACGAGCTGCTTGGCTGCGAGCACCTCACCTGTTTCAGTGTTCAGGCACTCATACACTTTCCCACAACATCCACCACCCAAAAAGGCACCAATGCGAAACTCACCTCTGCTTCCTGCGACCCCTTGCAAGTGGGGTCCTGCGGACAGCTCCAAGGGTGGTAGCGGAGCCACAAGGCGACCAGCATTGACCTTTGAATTGCGGTGGCCAGTGGGCACAGGCGGGCGTCTACTGGTGTCGAGTCTAACATCCTGTAAAGACAGAGGAGTTAGTCGAGATGATGCTACAGAACCCGTTAATATTGTGCTGCTCGGTGTGGCGACTGTACTTCGTGAGGGAAATCTTAACGGTGGCAAGGTGTTAGTATCAATGGTTCGCGAGGTCCCGTGGGCATCGTGGTACGTCAACGACAAGGAGTAAGAGGCGGCACCATTGCCGTGGGGACGCACAAAGACGTCATCCACCCGACGATCATTTTCCTGGGAAGTTGTGGCGGGCGGGCGATCCACTGCAGCTGTGAATACCTGTGTTCGTTGTTGATGCAACAGAGACGAGGCGTCCCCCTGTAGCGGAGAAAAGGCATCAGCTCTATCCGGAGAGCATCTTCTCGCGTCGGGCTCTCCATCATGATAACTCCCTGCTGCTGGCAAACCTGCTGCAGCCTCAACATCGTGGCAGGTTGCGGGAATTTTTGCCTCGCAACGCCCCACGGAGCCGCGCATCTGTTGCTCGAGCCGTGTTTCCAGGCTGCGTAGCTGTGCCTCAAGCTGCACTGGTCTGGCAACGCTGCCTGGCACCTCTGTAATCACGCACTCCTCGTTGTGTTCCTCGGCGTATTCAGAAGAGGCACGAAAAAAACTATCGGCAGAAACAAGCTTACCGGCATCCTCATCCTCCATCTCCAACACACATGAATCTGCCACGGTGGGCGCATCTGTCGCTGTGCTTGCCGTCCGCCCGTCGAGGGAGACAGAAACAGACCCCGACAAGTACTGTCGTTGTGTGCCATCCGCCAAGTTAGCGGCTCTGCTGGAATTCGCGTGCTGCAGCCGAGCTACCGCGGTTGCACCGACCAAGTGTGAAAGAGCTCGTTGCAACTTTCCTCCCGAGACCTCTGTCTCTCCAAATTTCCCCTTCCAATCATAACCACTTCGCCCTGCTTTGCATCTATTGGTACACCCAAGAAAAATGTCAGAGGAGCAGCCAGGCACACATCCAATGGAAGGAGTGGCTGCCGAATTGAACGCCTCCGCCACAGTGCCCTCTCTCCCCGCCTCAAGGGTTCCACTCAACGTGAGGGAGGCCACGGGATTCCAGTTAGCCTTGCCAAGATGCGAGTTCCCCGTCGCATCACTAGGCACCGCATCAGTTGCATGAGATGTGCCACTTGAAAAATGAGCTGTGGGCGTATCAGCGCCGCTGCTGTTGCTAGCACACTTGCTAAGGCTTCGGTAAAACGGATAGATGTTAACAGCCTCTGCAGAACCACTGGATACTGGCGGTGCTTGCATCGGTGCAGTGGCTTCACAGAATTCATCGGCGGTGGTGCAGCCGTGCTGGCAGTGTGCAGAATGCTTGCATTGCTGAGGAGAAGAAAGCTGAATCGAAGATGTGGAGTGCAAAGAGAGATGCTGCTGCTGCTGGCAGACGCGCCTAGACGGTGAGAACAAGCTCAGTTGATCCGCATCACTGTGCAGAGCCTCATCGACTTCCGCCACTGTATCCAGTAACACATCCGCTTCCTCCTCCCTGCCGGTAGACCACGGCGTCCGGGTGAACGTATAAACGGAGGCCAACGCCACCGGATGTGGATTGCTTTTGCTGAAGCTGTTCTTTTCACGGGTCCTGCCATGCCTAAAGAAAGTGGGGGCCCCCTTCCAACGCGGAGAGCCTGCTGATATATACACGGCGAGTACGCCAGCCAGCACCGAAACGCCAAAAGCGAGTGGAACTATCGGGTAGTCTGCAGAAAGTCGCCCGATGGCGGCACATGTGAGACCCATGTAGAAACGGTATGGCAGGTGGCCCTCACTGTTGTTCATTGGCACCGCCAGCAGGAAATAATCCAAACTACGCAACACACACACACACAAGTGAGGTTCTCGCCTTTAATTCCCCTTTTTGTTGGTTCTGTGCCTCAATGTATGTTTCCTCCCTTTCTCTGGCCAGGAGCCTTTCGTTTTCAACGCTGCGAGTGACACTCTCGTTGCTCCCTGTGTCTCCGTTGCTTCCTATCCTGCCCAAATCGCTGCTGTGGCGGTTCGCTATGTTTTTTTTTTTTACGTGCTCGTTTGCTTGCCCCCACCGCAGCGCTCACAATTCGCCCTGCACTTTTTTCTACTATTGTCCCTGCCGCTATATCCCTATCACTTCCAGACGCGCACGCGCGCGACCAGGTTTCCTAACTGAAGATGCAAAAAAGATGTGTGTAATGCCACGCCGCACCGCACTGCGCCCTTGTCGTTCCTCCAACTCTGCACCACTCACGAGCGCAGTGCCGCCGTAAATTCGCCACCTGCCGCGCTTTATCCCTCCTCTTCCGCTGCGCCGTGTTTTGCTGCTGCCACAACGGCCCCGCGCCCGTGGCCTGTCGTCGTCTCCCTCGCCGTCTTCCTCACGTACGAGTACAACACGGCTGCCCTCAAGTACACCCACACACACGCAAAGGCAACAAAAAAAAAAAAACTTTTCCTCAGCCACCAGAATGCCAAAAAGCAAGAGATGGGCGTGTAAAGTGACGCCCGCGAATAGAGGTAAAAATAAAACACAAGGTGTGCGTGTGTATGTGTGGGTGGGTGGGTAGGTCGGTGTGCGGATATTCACAGCGACAACACCCAACAGAAGCAAAGTCCTAATGTATAAGCGGCCACTACGAGAAGAGCCTTCAGTTGCGGTGGGGCGTTTAATTATTATTATTTTGATGAAGCGAGCGGTGTGAAAGCAGTACAAACAACGCAGGCAATAAGAGAGACGAAGAAAAAGAAGAAGGCAAAGGGAAAAATAAATCTCGGGGCGCAATCTCAGGCAGTGGGGGTGCAGCAGCAAGATGCAAAGAAGTGGGGGAGAAACCCGCTCGTATAATGAAAGGCGGAAAACAAAGTAGCAAGGCAAAGAAAAAAAAGAAGCATAAAAAAGAAAAGTGAAGAGTCACATCAGCGGCACACCTCCTCGTACTTCTTCACCGCACCTTATTCGTCGTCGTCACCGCCGGCAGCAGTCTTCTTGGCCGCCTTCCTCTTCACCCGCTTCACGCGTCCCGCGCGGCCGTTGCCGAACGGTGAGGCATCAGCGAAGGCAATGTGGTGCTCAGAGCTCACGCGGACGATGAACGACGGGATTGTCACAATCTGCTTGGCCACAGCAATGTGGCGCTGCAGAATGAGAACACGGGCGTGGTGCACGGACTTGGCAAGGCCGTGCTTGAACACCACGGTCTGCAGTCGACGCTCCAGAATGTCGGGGACGGTGAGGGAAAGAACGTAATCGAGTTTGTCCTTCTCCTCCTCAAGGAAGCCGTAGTCGTGGCAGCGGCGCATGATGGCGGAACCCTCCAGCTGACGGCGCGGGTGGTTCTCAGGCAGCGTCAGCAGCAGACGGGCCGTACGGCGCATCTTGGAAAGCGTCATGTTCACACGCCAAATCTCACGCTTGCATCGCAGGCCGTACTGGCCGCACAGCTTCATCTCTCGGTCGAGGCGTTCCTTCTCGAACGGGCGGCGCGGCGCCTTCCAGACACGATTGAAGTTGTTGTAGTTGCGCATGGTGCTGGATGCTGGGCTAACACTCCTCCTGCGGTTGTGAGTTGGGGGCGGGGGTGTTTGCGCAAAAGCAAAGCAGGGCAAAACAAAAAAAAGCGGGGTGGGGGCGGGTGAACGGAGAGAAGTAGCGAAGAGGGGCGTGCATTTGTAAAGTAGAGCAAAAACAAGCAAGCAAAAAAAAAAAGATGAGACAACAAAATCTTCTGAGCCCATCAGGCGATGGTCGAGTGATGTAGTAACTCTTTTTTTTTTATTTTCTTTTTTGAAACTACGTCCATGCATGGACCCGCTTCTTTGCTTCTTCACTTTTTTTTCTTTGCGGTTTTCTTTTTCCGTTTGTCTACTCATTGATGCCTCAGTGAAGAGAAAAAAAAAAAGGAGTGCAGAGAAAAAGCGACTGTGGAAGTCTCCCCCGCACGCCTGCTGCCAATGGCCCATGGCAACGACGAACACCTCCACACGCTTAACGAGAGGGAGCAACACATGCCCGTGCCTCCGCATCGCTATTCCTACATCTTCCCTCCTCGCCTCCTGTGGATTCCCGTGTCGCCTCTCCATAACACTACCTTCGAATAAACTTCACGTAAAAGAGAGCACAATCCATCAGCATCAGCACCAGCAGCACAAGCCCCTTCACCGCCCACTCCTTGTACACCCCCATGCGGATGTTGCGAATCGTCCTGCGGGCACCGCTCAACTCACCCAGTGTCTCCTCAACACCCGTCACGGCGCGGCCAATGGTTTCTTTTTGCCGTCCCAGCTGCTGCAGTGTTGCGTAGCCCGTCTCATTTGTCGTCTCACTCACCCGCAGCGCCCGTAGCAAGTTCTCATTGGTGTCCTCGGCTAACTGTTTGCTGCGCAGGACTGTTACACGTTCATCAACGTCAGCCGCACCACTCCGGTCACCGCCCGCGACGCTGCTCCTCATTTTGTCGACGACGCGGTCCTCCCGCGCCCCCGGCTCCCAGCCCCCGCGCTGCATCCTCCTGCCCCCCTTTTTCCTTGACTCTGAATGTCTGCTACCACCGCCCCCCTCCTCCCTCTCCGCACGGCAACGCGACGGCAAACGCAAAAGAAAGAGAAACAAAAACAAAGAAACGGCAGCAAGAAGAGACGTACATGCAACGGAGAGCAACGGGCAGGGATAACGCACTGGCACATACACTGCGAAAGGAAAGGAAGGAAATGAATAAGCTGTGGCCATACGCACAGTAAATTGCAAATGAGACTCCCGTCTGAAAATGTAAACTTCAACCCCACAGATGTGCGGGGTGAAACAAGGCGGCGCCCACAACGGCAATAATCTGAAGAAGCTAACAGGCAGTAGCAGAAACAACAACGACTTTAAAAATAAAAAAGACAAAGGCATATATATATATATATATATATAATAAACAAAGAGAATTAGCAAAAGAGCTAAGAGACAGTACTAGTACAAATTCTGTTGCCTTACTTCTGCATGGTGCCTAACAAACAAAAACGTCAAAGGAGCCACACACAAACACACACACACATACAATCAGAGAGAAAGAGAGATCACCATGGAGAAGAAGTTGAAAAAAGGCACACAAATTTCGTGCCCACACGCACCTCTCCCTAGTCTGATTTTGGTTTTGGTGTTCCTTCTCGTTTCTCTTTTTTGGCGCTTCCAAATTAGTAACGTCACTGCTGCCCATCCCCACCCCCACCCCCCACCCCACATCGCCACAACGACGGTTTGCTTCTCCCCAACTCCCCCCACGCAGAAAAACAACCAACTGTTACACAAGGGGCGGGGAACAGGACATGAAGATTGAATAACAGGAGAAAACACCGCGGGTAGGCATGCTGACACAAACAAAACGGAGGACACATGCAACCACGCAAAGGCAGGCAGAAGCGTATGAGTGGGCAGCAAACAAAGAGGGCTCCATGTTTCTTGGACTTACACATGTGCATACATCTGTTATTCCCCTCAGCCCAGTTTTTTTTTTTTTCTGCCTTGACGGGAATAGATCGCCTCCGCTTTTTATAAAGTTTTCCCCTAAAACTTCTTGGCCACAGCTGGAGACCTCTATCTCCCTGACTCACCCACACAAATAAGGAGTTTCCACACGAAGAAGTTGCATGTGCATGAGAGAAAGAGAAACAAAACCAAACGGGTACATTACATACAAAAAGGGTCGCCACGGGCAGTGACATACATGCGCACCATGCAGGGGAAACACACACAATAAAAGTAATATATATATATATATATATATATATCATTTGCGTTTCGGTGATGCATCGGTGGTCTCAAGTTGCGCCGAGAGTGACGGCCTTTCCAAAGCGCCACGCAGGGTTGGAAGCCTAGATGGAGACCCGAGCTTGCTCTGCGCAGGGCTTTCTCCTCCCTTTCGCGACGGTAGTGTTGCCGATGTCATCTTTGGCTCCCCAGTTTGTGGGAAGGAATGCGGCAAACTAAGCAAGTGGCCTTGCAGTACCGGGTACTTGGCCAGGACACGGCGAGATTGAGCATCATCGTTGGCAGTACCCCAGGCGGGCGCAGAGGTTTTGAGTAGTTTGGAAGAGAAAGATAAGGGGTCTGTATGCACTTTATCTGTTTGTCGCCTCCATGGCGTCCTCACACCCGCACCACAGTAAGCTTCGGCATGGACAAAGGGGACAGAAGCAGGTAAAGAGGAAGAAGTCGACGCTAAAGCAAGCGCAGGTGCCATTGTGGGAGCAGCATCAGTGTGGGTTACAACACCGACAGCAGTTTTGGGCAACTTGGTACCATCGTGGCCGCAGACTTCCTCTCTCGCTTCTGGTGTAACTGCTGACACCGTCTCCGGCGCACCCTCCGTCGTCGCAGACGTTGACGGCACGCTCTTCAACATGGACGATTGCGCCAACTTGGATTTGTTCAACGCGAGCAGCTGCAGTTGGTTGGTAGCGAGCGGACAGGTAAGCCCGATACCACGCTCTACGGAGCGGGATGAGGGCGTGCAGTTCACGGCCGTACCCTCCATCGCCCGTGTCTGTGCCGCGGAGGCGCACAACAGCTCCTGAAGCGCTCGCAACAACGTTTTGCTGCCGTCAAAGCGGGAGCTAAACGACTCCACCGTCAACCCATCCAACACCTCTGCGTAGGGCCATGCACGAAGGTCTTCGAGGAAAGTATCCAGGTCACTGCGTCTGCAGCCTGTAAAGCTGAGGCAGGACCAAGTGTCCGCAATCCACGTTGCCTTGAAGCTGCCCATGTCGCCGCTGCCCTCACGCTTCCAATTCCCTCCCATAAACGTGACTGAAAAAAAAGTTACAAACTCCTTCATCGTGATATGCAACACATCTGACGCGTCTTCGCTGTCTGGCACTGTCGTCAGTTCATCAGAGGTTGCGATCAGCAGCGACAAATTATGCGGCTCATAGCGGGTGCCCGAAAAGATATCGCGTGAATGCGTCATCGTCAATCGCTTTCCACCACTACGTATAGTGCTAAAAATACGCTTTGCCTGCGTCTCAGTGAGTGGTTCACGCATGTGTCGGCCAATGAGTTGCACGGCAACATTCAGTTGATCAAAGGTAAGTTTTCCATCGTTGGTGCTGTTAAGGTTTCGAAAGCTTTGCTGCAAGGACGTCAGTAAACCGTAGTTAAACCCCTCATGAAGACGCAGCAACGCAGGATACAGCCAAAGAGCATCAGTGATGTCCTCTTCCATGCTGCTCCGCGACTGTTGATGCGAAACATGGTCCAGCGTCCGGCAAAAGTTGATCACAGCTGCATCGGTGTTATCCGATGTACAGGGCAGGACTTGTGAAGAAAGAAACAAGCTTGCCCCCATCTTTGGCTCGGCATGCTGCTCCTTCCCGGCGGTAGCAGTGGTGGAAGCAGCGGGATTTGCGTCCTGCTTCCGCTCGCCGTGGCCCTCTCTGAATGACGCCTTGGCGGATGAAGCCGAGCTCGTCACAGCAGTCTCGGTCTTCTCCGGTGGCTCGTTATCCTCGTCATCCCGCAAAGTAAGCCCAGCGTCCGCGTCACGCGTGCTACCCGTCCCCAGCATCACAATCTCCTCTTCCTCAACCAGCGTCGCCTCCACAAGGTCAACAAGGCTGCCCAGCACCACATGCCCACACTCTTCCTGGTCGAGGTACTGGAACAAGGCATACGCAACGTCGTCCTCCAGCGTGGCCGCCACGTGCGAGAGAGAGCGCAGGATGGAGACAAAAACATTGAAGTCAACCTTTAAAAAGCGCCACGGCTTAGAAGCGCTCATGCAAGACAATGACTGCGCCGCATCCGACTCCTGGCTCTTCCTCGTTGATGACTTGGTCCTAGAAAACCCGTGTCTCGCCTCAGATGAAATCGGGCCGCTTTTGTTGCCTGCTACGCCCAACGGCTGGCACTGACCGTGCGCCGGCAACGAGGCCGCCGTCACCTCCAAGACATCGGCGCTGTCAAGGCGGCTAAGCAGATCATCCGGCAGGTCCATATCGCCAAAGACACGACGCACAATCGCCACCTGAAACGGCAGCAAGTACTGTGACGAAAAACGGACATCGAACCTCCGCAGGAAGGAAACATACCGCACGCATGGCACCTCGCTTGGTTCCCCTTGCGGCGCCACAAACTTGCAGAGATAATACCACGGAATATCAATTTCCAGGACACTGCGCATGACCTCACACCATTCTATCTTGTAGATGATCCCTGTTTGATTGTAGTCGGCCGCAACAAACCCAGACAATAGGCTGTACCGCTTACGAAAGATAATCTCGCCTAGCTGCATAAACAGATTCAGGCGGGGGACCAACGCTCCTTCCACAGATGAGGAATACGTCGTACTCGAGTCTGCTCCAGTATCCTCCTTATCCCTCCCCGCGACGTCCCCTATCATGTGGGCAACCTCATCTCCGCCTGCAACAGCGTTATCATTCGCTTCTGCCTTGTTTACATCCTCGGCCTCCCCCCCGCCTCCCGTTTCCTCGTCGTCCTTGTTGTTATCCCTCTTGCCCCCTTCACATGTCATGATTTCATCCAGAAGCTCTTTTGTCGCTAAGTCCTCACTCTCGTCGCTGCGCACATACCATGTGTGAAAAACAGGGTGCAATGACCCCTTAGGAAACACCGCAAGCGCTGCCCGGTTGCTCGAGACGCCGCAATAGTTAGACGCACTGAACACAGTACAGCACTTACCATTGTGAACGAGTTCAAACCCCGCCTGCACCTCCTCGTGCGAACGAACCACAAGCCGAAGGTTGTTGAGTCGAAGAAACTCTTCCGTGATGGGTGCAAGGTACTCCACCCCACATCCACGCTTGCTTGTGCGCCAGTGCTGAGCTCGGTGTCGCATACCCAACTGCCGCGAGTGAAACTTTTCCACCGGGTCGTTCCAGAGAATATCCATCATGATCTGCTCATCCTCGCCGATGCTCCCTGATGTGGGAATGTCTCGCATGCGACCCAGCGACTCAATGCGATCCAGCGTTACTGGAGCGCGTGGCAACCCACCATGTGCAATGAGAATCATCCCGTCGAGAACAGTCATCAGCGGCATCGACTGGTAGCTGTCAGCGAGGGCCTCCAGAAGCTGCTCTGCGTGCTCAATACCGTACTTGCCGTATATCTCCACCTCAAATCCGTACTCCGCGTTGACGCGGGCGTCCTCGTGATTCCCACGGTTGATGAACACAAACGATGGAAAAGTACACAAAAGCGTAAAAATGTACAGCAGCACCCCCATCCCGTTTGACCCACGATCCACAAAGTCGCCGTTAAAAACCAGGTAGCGCTGCGGGTTCGGCAGTCCGCCGGCGAGGACAATGGCCTCACAGAGGTCCTTCATTTGCCCGTGCAGGTCCCCAATAACCACCACATCACCCCCCTCAGGAATCGTCACACGCTGCACAAGCGGGCGCTCGGCCAGAATGCTAGTGGTCATGGATATAATTTGCTTCGCCATTTCAAACTCCACCACCCCCCCAGACGTGATCGTCTTGGCCAACGCCTCAAACATTGAGACGTGGACGCACCCCCCCATGAAAGCCGTGTAATTAGTAAGACAAGGCGACGACGCTTTTGGGTGATCCCGCGGAATGGCAATGTGCTCCTGTGTCACCTGCCTCTCGCGGTACAATTCCACCGCATGCCAAAACGATTTAAACAAAACATCCTGAAATCTATTCCGCAAAAAGGCGTTGCGCCAACTGTTCTGAATGCAGATGAGTCGATCCTTCAAATGAGGAGAAAGAGACAACGGTCGCTTCAGATACGGTGGGGCGCCCGCAAATGATGGCATGAGGAAGGAACGAAGCGACAGTGTCGCATTGCTCCCCAAGAACGCCAGATTATCACGCATCACTTCGGCACTCGCCTGTTTCCTGCAGGCCCGCTCCGCATCCACCTTCAGCTTGAACGGGCACATATCCCGCAGGCGTGGCACCACCATCTCCCCACAGTAGACGCAGCTTTCCAGCTTACAGTTTTGCTTGTGCTGACGCATGCGGGAGGCCTCCACGCGCACGTTACATCGCATGCACTTCACCCACTTTCCCACCTCAGAGCAAGTCTCCAGGTGAGCCGCGTACTCGGAGGCAGGAATCATCATTTCACACCACTTGTTTTCGCACGTGACGAATCCACAGCCGTCCCGGTTATATTCATTGATGAGCTCGACAAGGCACGAAAATGGATCCTCCGGCTGCCGCTGTGCTACAACGCCGAGCCACTCGTCTACCAGCAGTCGCAGCCTGTAGCGGGAGAGGTAACTCTCAAGAGAGTCACCAACGACAGCATCCATTGTTTCTGCCACACTTCCACCATGAAGTAGAAGAAACGGAGAGATGGAGAGGCAAAGAAAGTGGCAGTGAGCGGCAGGCACAAAAAAAAAAACGCAACAAACAAACAAAAAGACATCAATAAACACATCCTGCACGGCCAAACGGTCCTCCCATCCTGCTTCCTGTTGGCTCCAGGACGCCCCAACAACAACAAAGAGTAAACCCCCTCTAGAGGAGGGCGCAAGCACACACACACACACACACACAGGCAAAAACAAGAACAAAAAAAGAAAAGGAAGGAAGTAAAAGAAGGCGTTGTCCCCATTGCTCGCGTTTGCATCTTCGTTTACTCTCAACTACCCTCTTCTTTCGGATGTATAAATGCACGCGCACAGAGGCATCACGCCTGCGCCGGTGTTAGCGGCAGCAGTACCTACACGACAGCCGCGATTTCCCCACAGCGGCATCCATATCCGCCTCTGATTCATCTTTCTGCCGCCATCAGGCAGAAACTATTTTTAACATGCGGTCAATAAAGCCTTTTGTTTTTGTTTTCTTCTACTTGCTTTGTTGTTGTTGTTGTTATTTTGTTTAGTGGTTGCCGCAATGTCCACAGCAGGGGCAGAAATTCAGCAATTGATTTTCTCGCGTGGTGGCTGCATCCCACGGCTCCTCCGCGCCGTCCAAAAGACTCTTCAGTGGGACTGCCTCAAAAGACACGCCGACGCCAATCGCGGATGCGATGGTCTGCAGTACTTGCGGCTTCTGCGCAAGCTGCTGTTGCGCGTGATGATCA
Organism: Trypanosoma rangeli; assembly: GCF_003719475.1. Taxonomy (NCBI): domain Eukaryota; phylum Euglenozoa; class Kinetoplastea; order Trypanosomatida; family Trypanosomatidae; genus Trypanosoma; species Trypanosoma rangeli. The sequence continues at coordinate 15,962 of NW_021706087.1, forward strand.
CCGGCAAAGAAGCGGACGCCGTTGCGGGCCACAGTCTCCTTGTGCGCCTCCCGCTGCGTCTCCATGCCTCTAGGCGCGTGTGTTGAGGTACAGAGGCAGTCCAGCGTCTCCTGCAACTGCGTGACACTCGCCCCGATAAAACACACCCCAACAGCAGGAGGCGCACCGTCGCCTGCCGCCTGCGTGAAGCTCCTTACAAGCAGGGCAATGTGTTCACCGATGAAATCCAGCCCCTCCTGCACCAGAGGACTGCAGCTCCCCTCTATAGATACGTCACACATGTAAGGAAGTCGCACCACGACATGCGATGCGTGGGTGAGTGCTCCCTGCATAGACGCATACCCCGCCAACCACGCCACTTCAACCGCAATCCTAGTGGCTGCATCTGGCAGTGGCAGATCTGAAACGTCCAACACCACCACCACCAACTCCGCCGTAGACATGCTGTGAGCAGCAGGCGGCAGCTCGCCCTCCAGGAAGTGGTGTGTAACAACCACCGCCATTTTATCCCCACCGCGTGTCGTTAGTCGCGTAAACCCCTCAATCTCTTCTGTTGGATTACTACCAAAAGGAGTGAGCAGAGCCGCCGTAAGCTGCGGGTTAGGGAAGAGGCGCAGCTCATCGTAGACGATGTCGTACACGTTCCACAACTCCTTCCACACCATCTGTCGCAGATGTCGACTCAGCTCAGCATCCGCCGCCGCGCCGGGGATTTTAATGTCCACCTGGAAATGTGGGTAGAGCAATGACCGCTCAACGCCGCCCACGAAGTAGACGCCCGACGGGGGGCGCGCGTTTGTCTGGCGAAACCCGCGCAGGTACACAAGCGTCGCCTGCGAGTTCTCCGGCGAGGCGCCATTGCCACGGACACGCAGCAGCATCCCTCTCCTGGCCTCCTCTCCCTTCCAGCTACCTGAGGACCTCCGTGGGCGCGAATGGGCGTGTTGCCGGGAGGTGAAAGATCTGAGAAGGCACACAAAGCGAAGCAAACAGACAAACAAAAAAAAACACGCCGGTGAAGCCTCAAAAGAACAGGAGCAGAAAGTGCAGAAGCTGCAGTGTGGCCCCACCACCGGCACATACACGCACGTAAACGCCGTCCATACGCGTGCATGACGGCAACAACAAAAAAAAAACGGATGGGGAAGAGAAACCCAAAAACAAGAAACACTCGTGCCCGTAGGCAGGAACAAGTGAGTGGGTGCGTGACAGCACGCGTCTATTTCTACCACTGTCACTCCCACCGCCCTCTATTGACTTGGCTAAAGGTAAACATTAGGGAGAGAGAGAAAGGAAGAGGGAGAGGCCGACAAAAAAAAAATCTAATTGTCCTTTTTTTTATTTGCTTTTCCCCGTTTACTCCCCCCTTCTCTCGCACATACACACACCCTCATGTTTTGTTTGCATCTAACTGTGAAAAGTAACCATTCATGAACAGCGAATACAACGGAACAATCCAAAAAGACAAAAAAAAAAACCGAAGGAAATAAAGCAGCGGCACTCTACCGGTTCGTCGCATCGCCCAGTAGAAGAACGTCACGCTTCGTGCCGCCTAGCTTCTTTCCTGCGGCGTACGAGTACGCCCGGTGCGGCCTCGTGGGGGTGGAACCAACGCCGCCAGCTACAGCATCATCACCTGCCACCAAGGACTGCGATACGGCTCTTGAGGCTGGCGCAGATTTATAATGTGGGGCAGAAACATTTTGGTAAACGCCGTTAATACTGGTGGTGTTCGTGTTGTTGCCAGCCTGCGTCTTCGCGTCGTTCAACGAATAACTGTCAGCCGTGGCGTTTGAGTTCTTCAGGCATGAACGCAGCTGCCGAGTCGGGATACTAGTAGATGCGTTCGCTGCAATGAACTGCTGCTCCTTGTAGTTGGCATCCGCCGTCGCGGAAACGGCGCGCGGCGTGGAGACGTGCGATGTCCCATGACGGTTGCGCTTTGCCGGTTGCATTTGCTGATGCTGCGCCTGCATCTCTCCTTGGCGCTCGCTTCGCACCTGTAGCAGCTGTCGCTCCGCGGATGCCAGTTCCGTGTTGAGCGCCGTCACCTCCTCGTGGCGCTCCTTCCGTGCCCCCCTAAGGGCGCTCTGTAGCGCGTGCAGCTTTGTGCGCAGGTCGCGCTCCTCCTCTGCCCACGCAAGGCTCTCCTGCTGCAGCACGGCCTCCACATCTTCCCGCTCCTGCAGCTGCTGCTCCTCACGTTGTATTTCCTTCACAGTGTCGTGCATTGACTCGTAGTTGTCCAGAGTCTGAACGTACGCCTCCTCCGCACGCGCCTTTTGCTGCAGGGTTTTTTGACATCCATCCTCCAGCTCCTGCGCCTGAGCCTCAACCTCCTCCAACCGCTTCAGCATCTCCTGCTTCTCCCGCTGCACGAGCCTGTCATAGCGGGATATGTCCTGCTTGAGCTCCTTGCGTCGGTTCAGAAGGGCGCCAATGTCCTCCTGCACTACGCTGATTTCCGTCTCCGCCTCCACCACGCGGTCGCGCCACTGTGTCAGGAGCCCCTCAGACATGACGACCACAAAAGCCGCGAATGAAATATACGCAGGTGTGCGGGTGTGTGGGCGTGTGTGTCTGCGTCTGCAATCCCGCCTCTTTCTCCTTGACTCAGGCACGAAGAAGCCGATGCTTAACTTATCGTGTGTGCTTCACTCTAACAAAACCCGCCCTCACCCCTTGCACAAGCCACAGACACGTCGGGAGACTAACAAAAAAAATATCATGCAAGCGCGCAGAAAACACATCCCATAAACCGCGGTGGAGAAAATAAATTGACAGCAGGAACGTGCCCATATCCCCACAAAACAAAACACCCACTTGCACGACGCGTGTCTATTAATGGATTGTTATCACGAATTTCCGTTTTAGATCTGTTCATGTCGTCGTCACCGCCCTTTCGCGTGCGGACGACTACTTACAAACAAAAATAAAACAAAACGTCAGCAAACACGGCGCCACCGCACTGCCAGAAGCAAACAAATAAACATCCGCAAAACGAAGATTTCACATCATTCAAAAACACGACCCCAATACCCTCCTAAATTCAATGGTGCACGCGCTCACGCACCGGGTGTAGACTACATGGCGGCGGCCAGACGGCCGTAAATGTCTTTAGAAACGCTCGTGTGCATGTCGCGATCCACGCGGGCCCGGCGGAAGGCATTCACGCTCTTCACTGTAAGGTGGTGCTCCCGCACCTGCTGCCACATGGCTTGTGCCAACAAGCGCCGCCCAAACTGCAGATCAAGGCCAGCGCCTTGCCGCGTCGCATGCACCTCCACGTCGGTTGTCAGTTTCATCGCCACACGCCGTGCCTCAGGATCCATGTCCTTTATCTCCGCCTCCACCTCTGGCAGCTGCGGCTCCTCCAGTGGCACAAGGCGTGAGACCACCCCAAACACAAGAGTTAAAAGCGACAAGGCCACGCACCCAAACCACTGATACCCCCGCAGCGGGACAACCTGTATAAGGCTTCCAAGCATCTCCACTGCGAACACCTGGAATAGAAAACAACCAACAACAATAACTACAAACGTTTTAGAGCGCTCCCACAACCCCTCAAAACAATTCAACTCTTCATATAGCTTCCGGGCATTGAACATATGGAAAATAACCGAAAGCAAAAAAACGTTAAACACAAGTGTGCCGTGGGCACGACTGCCCTCTGCTCCTGCAACATCAAACCATGACGCGCCAAAACGCTCCATCAGCAAAGTGATAAGTGTTTGGTAGCCGGCGATGGTACAGATGGTACACCACATGCGGCGTGACACGAGCGGCGCTCTGCGAAGAACAGGGCCACGGCCCAGGCATGCCTCTGACGGCTCCTCCGTCGCGAGTGCGAGCGCCGCCAGCGTGTCCATTATCAGGTTCACCCACAGCAGCTGCACAGTGCTCAGCGGGGAGGTGTGCGTGGAGGACAAAAACGACCCAAAAAACGTCAGCACAACGCTCGAAAAATTCACCGTCAACTGCAGCTGCAGAAACTTGCGAATGTTGTCGTTGACCGTCCGTCCCCACACGACAGCACGCTGCACGGAACGAAAGTTGTCGTCCAGCAGCACAATGTCCGACGACTTCACGGCAATATCCGTCCCACTTCGCATCACGAAGCCGACGCTCGCCAGCCGCAGCGCAGGCGCATCGTTCGTCCC
>NW_021706090.1:0-19872 GCF_003719475.1 Trypanosoma rangeli
AACGGCGTCACGGCCGCGTCCAGCTCCGTCGTCGCGAAGTCGAGCCACATGTCCACCTGGCTGCCCTCCAGCGGCGTGCGGCCGTACAGGAAGCCGCCGCTCCGGTCGAGGCGCGCGATGTGCCGCAGGATGGCGTTGGACTCGAAGATGTAGCCCTCCTCCGTCTGCAGCGCGGGGTAGCGGCCACACGGGCTGCAGTTGCGGCAGTACTCCGCCGTCTCGTTCTCGCGGCCGTACTCGCACGGCTTGAGTGTCACGGGCACGTTGGCGAGGGCCGCCGCCACAAGAATCTTGAGCGTGCGCGCGTTCTCAGGGTTCACGCCGCTCCACAGCGTGAGTGACATGACGTGTGTGTGTTTGGGTGTGTGTTAGCGTGTTAGCGTATTAGCGTATATACCTGCAGAGCAGTTGCGCGGCACAGCAGAGAAAGACCAATAAAACAAGGAAGTGAGAATGAAAAGTTAAAAAGCTGCATCGAAGGTAGCTGTGCTGTTGACAGCAAATCTGCGGCGTGCGTATGTCGCTGCAGTAATGAGCTTGACATTTGCGGGAATGCCTTCCAGTGAAGTGCATGTGGCTGGTAGGGCCCTGTGAAGCTCTGCCACCGCTTCAACTGTGCAAACGAGGGGGAACGGCGATATGGGTCGGGAAGGGGAGCGTGATTTCCCTGCCGTGTATTCATTCATCCCACCCCCCGCCGGTTTTTCTGTCTATGATTGTGGGCCAATCATCGTATAAGGCATAAGCCGCAGATGAAGACAGCAGACAGTTTCTACTGAAAAGAAGAAGGGAGTAAAAGGTTGAGCGTGAAGGAAAGCAAAGGGAAGGCGAGTCATCGACAGAGCACAGTGGCGTTACTCTCTCCAAAAGTGCCACGTCCAGTTCTTCTTCGTATCATACACCACACCCACCATTGTCTGTCCGCCCTGCACGAATCTGCTGAAGCTGACGGTGTTCTCGTTTTTCCGCATGCGTCCGATTCGTGCGTCTCCGATGAGGTCGCTTTTTCTTCAACGCCGCCGCAATATCACTGTCACTCTTCTCCCCGCCAACAGGCATCGTTTCGGAGTCGTCTAGTCCGATCGAACTCTCTTTTCCATTGGGGCTGCAGCTGCTGGTGCTGTTGCTTGTGTCGCCGGCCCGCGGCCTCGCACCCGCATCGTGACCAAGGAAATGCGGGTAGCGCGTCCCCAGTGCCCCAGAGAGGTAATGCCACAGGCCCAAGGAGCGTGTGAAGTGTAAGTAGCGACTCCCGAAGGCGGAATTAAAAAGCGAGAAGTTCAAAACGGGCACGGCGGTGCCCGCCTCCAGGTGCTGCAGTGCACTCATTTTCAGCTGAACCGGCTCAGCGGCTGTAATCCAAGTGGCGCGCGAGGCAGCGACCATTTCAGTGGGTGGTGACGTGGCGAATACCACGCTACCGGCAGATCTCTCCTCGCACTGTGGCGGCTCCTCAACTAAAGTGCTCGGTGGTCGTTCCGCCTGCTGCGCTCGCTGTCGTAAACGCAGCCGAGCCACCAGCATCCGCTCCGCATCAACATTCACCTCAGTCTTCTTCTCGTAATCTACACTAGCAACGTTTCGATGTCTGCGCTTGGCATCGATGACCACGAAGGGTGTCTGCAGACGCGGCGGCATGAGAACCGTGTGCCGACGTTCCTCGGTATCAGCGTATTCCCCGGCCCTATTTGGATTGCCCAGCGCAATTGATAACTCTTTTAATCCCGATCGGAGGTTGTTAACTCGCGTCAGGTCATCTGTTTCCCCGACAGCCCCGCTATCAGCAGCCGACCTTTGCAGCACTGGCATCCGCTGCTGATGCTCCTTCTTGCGTTTCCGCACGGTTGTTTGGAGCAGCGTCAGGTCGCTGTCGGTGCGCATAGGACAGTCCAGTGGCACGGGGTCTAGAAACGAGCCCAGCGCCAGTGTCCCGCGCAGTGCAAGGAGCTCCTCCCTCGTGTACGTTTGACGCTTCATCTCTTGACAGCCTCAGTCCCGCCGCGTGGCACGCCACAAGTCCTTCTTCTGCCCTATGTATTTACAACGACCCTCCTTGACAGCTCCCTACAGCAGTCACTGTGCTTGTTTGTTTGTTTTTCTTTTAGTTTGTTTACCAGCCCGTTTTGTGAGGGGAGTGAGTAAGTTACTTCGCTGACTATGAAACGTCGCTAAGGGTGTGAGGTAAAGAAGCCTCCCTTAAAGCCAAAATAATAATAGTAATAATTCACAACACAAACGGCCTTGTGAAGTACACGCCGTTCTGTTCCCTTCACTGCGGCCGCCACCACCACCACCACCCAACCCACACACACACACACACACACACTCAGCGAGAGAGCGGGAGGAGCACACCTCTCAGCAACGAGTCTCCACAGCTACTTGCGTGCAAACATGATGCGCCAGCGTGTGGAGGGCGAGAAAGCATCGGGCCAAAAAAAAAAAAGCAGCAGAAAAATAAAAAGACAAAGAGAGAAGAATGAATTGTCAAGGTGCGCTTGGTACGCAGGGAGAGAGAGAGAGAGAGACAACACAAAGAGACGCACCCTCGCATGGAGACGTTGAGTCCACGGCACGGACTCTGCATCCGCTGTGAAACGGCAACACCATAAAAAAAGAATGAGGAGGCGGGGCCCAGAAATTTTTTAAAAAAATTATTTTCGTTTCTTCTTCTTCCTCTGAAAGGAGAATTGAGAAGGAAAAAGAGAGAGACAGACAGTCAGGGAGGAGGATCTAAGTGCGTGAGTGAGTGCGCGCATGGCACACATGTATATGTTTGTTTCTGAATCCGACTTCACAGGGCGCTGGCAGCGGGTGCCTGAATTTTGCCCCTTTCATTTCCTCCCGCTTGTTTCCGTCTGTGTTGTTGTTGCTGTCTCTTTTCCCTCCCTCCAGCTCCTCCTCTCTTCCTCCGTTTCATGTTTTTTTTGTTTTGTCGCCAACGCGGCGGAAGAAGGGAAAATAACACCGGTGCAGACGGCAGAGACGACCCACACGAAGCAAAAACAAATCTAACAAACAAACAAACAAAAAAAAACAACCACAACAATAACAATAACAATAACAGGAGCATCTGCAGCACACGACACATCGTCGTCGTACCCCCTACTTTTATCCGCTAACCCCTCCCCTCCTTCGCTTTCTCCCTCCCTCGCCGCCACACACACACACACACATGATCTGCCTTCCGCAGGGCCGTTACACTCCCCGCCCGGTCGGTGGCGGAGGATCGCTCAACACGCGGGCGTCCTCTTTATTGGCAGTAGTTATTCTCAGCACCAATCGCCACATGAGCGGGAAGATTGGTGCACATCCGTCCGTCCGTCTGCGTCTGTGTGTGTGTGTGTGTATGTGGAGAGAGAAAAAAGGGAAGCGGATAAAAAAGGGGTTGTCTTTTGCCAAATTATAACTTGTTTTTTTTCTTTTATTACTATTATTACTCTGTTCTTTTCTTTTGGTTTTTGTTTCAAGTCGTGCGACGCTTCTACACATCTATTTAGGTATTTGTATGATGTATGCATGTGTATATATAAATATATACGGCTCTTTTTTTTTTCTTTTAGTTTTTGTTCGTTTTTTTTTGTTGTTGTCTTTTCGTTCGCTTTAATTTGTATGCGTGACCCACGGGACAACGAGCCCGCAGTGCGAGTGTGAGAAAAAAAAAAAAAAAAGAGAGACGCCGCCCACAGCCACCCCTCGCCCCCTGCCCTCCTCTCTCGCTCCTTCCCGCCACTCCTAAAGCGAGCGCGTGGCCGTCAGTGATGGCGTTCCCCTTCTTTGTGTCCTCCTCCCACGTAAATAAGTTTATGTGTGCGTGTGTGTTCGTGGGTTTGCTCGTCTCTTGACGCTGCCTTCCCTCCTCGTGTTCACGTTGGATGCTCCGGGCATCTCTTTAAGGAAGTCTGCGTGCCGCCAGCAACCACCAGCCATCGCCAACGCCCTCACTACAACTCCCTGAAAGGGAAGCAGAGGAGCGGCGCTCACTCACGACCCCATGCGAGACGGGACGAATGGCACAGCGTTCAAGTTGAGTACTGTTGCGCTTCGCTTTACCAGCTCTGCTGGTTGCACGGCTGTTGCTGTTCTGCTGCCGGTGGTGGCGATGCCGGACGTCACCCCTGACACTGCGGGAAACACTGGCGACGCGAGAACGCATGCGGCAGGGCAATCCAGTAAGCAGTCGTCGTTCAGTCTCAACTGTTTCCTTTGCGTGGTTGGCTGCTGGAGCGTCGTGGAGGGGGCGCGGCGTTCCACGGACGCGTCCCCGCAGAGCCATCGTCTGCATGGTGTCGACGCGATTGCGGTTGCCTCCCTCAGCGTCGTCCCCTCTACCCCCGCTCCCCCCCAGCTGCCGTCGCTCGAGGTCCAAGACCAAACGTTACCCGCCGCCGCCTTCGTTTGCGCATTTTCCTGTGCGTCACCACGCATTGCGGAAAAGAGCAGCGACAGCTGCGCTGCCCTCGCTGCTGCCTCACTGCCATTCTGCTGCGGGTGCGATCGTTGCCGTTGGTCCTCTTGCCGCGCCGCGGCGGTGGTTGCCACAGAAGCCTCGCGGGGAACCAAATCGCCAGGGAACATTGCGTCTTCGAAATCCTCGTCCCCGTCATCCTCCTCCCCCGCTTTTTCTAAAAGGCGGTGCGGTACGAAAAGAGTGTGCGATTAGTCGCGTACCTTCCATCTCCGGCGCCATCCTGCTCCTGATGCTGCGGCAGCGACAGTGGCAGTTGTTGCTGCTGTGCCTGCTGAAGCTGCTGCCCCGCCGCAAACCTATTCGTGTCACTGTCACCCGCCAAGGCACACAGCAGGTTTGTTGGCGACGTCGCACCAGGGGACCTCCACTCTGGTGATCCCGTCACCCGCATGCGAGCGATGAACGCCTGCTGAAAGGAGCGCAAGGAATCACGCTCTGTTTGGCTGATCGTGACACATGGTGCAGGTAGCGAGGGGGAGAGGCGGGCGTCGTCCGGGTGTTCGTCACAGCACCCATTCCATGCTTCTGCAGCCGTCGCACTCGCGGAATTGACGCCACCCAAGTGTCGAGGTGACGACGCCTGTTGCGCCAAATCCCGAATATCTTGCAACATTGCCGTGACATCCGCGTCGTCGTCATCGTCGTCGTCAGCCCCGTAGTTCTTTCTATTCGTGCCTTCCCTCTTGCTACTGTTAACCTCATACCCCCCTGACGGCCCTAGGAAGTGTGCATAGCCTTCGTACCCTGCTACGCCATCTCCTGCCACAGGGTGAGTATACAGCTGCAAAGCCTGTTCGTCTTGCGTAGCGTACTCGCTTGGAAACCGATACGGCACGAGTCTTTCGCCCGAGCACTCACAGTCTGTTGTAACACTGTGTTGACCTGCGGGGTGATGAAGCGGTATTCCGTTGGCCTGAGCGCAGCTTATGCCTTGCATGTATGACGGATCCTTGTATGATGCATAGCTACCATACCCAAAGAAACACTCTTCTGTCGATTCTATCAATTCATGTTGTTGTTGTTCTGAGTGGCAGTCAAAATCTGTAGCGAACGCATGCGACATCGTCTGCAGTGCATCTTTCATTGTGGGCGGGAGCCCCAGTTTGGGATTGCCATGCCTGCCTCGCCTTGGCGCGGTAAATGAGTCTAACCTTCCCCCACGTGAGGTGTGAGACAACATGGCATGCAATACCTCTAAGCTTTCGGGTGCCAGCTTTCCGGAATGAACCAGCGACATCACATACGCGTGAACGTCACTGGTGCCAGGAAACTCTCCGCTGACGTTTGGCAACTGTTCCCGCACAAGAGTCCCAATGCTCTTCTCTAATGCATCTGCAGCTGTTACCAATGTGCCTCCTTCCGCCTCGTCCACGCGATCGCTTCTCTCCAAGCGGGCATTGTATGCACTGGCGTCAGTTGGAAAGGAGCCCAGACGCCCGTTAAAGTTCACCTTGCTGCCATGCGGATGTCGTGATGCGTACATCAAAAGAATACGACTGACCTCTTCAATTGTCTGCGCGTCGCCGCCGGGGGAAATATCCGCCGCCGTACCGTTCCGCTTTGCCCGAAGGGCTTCTAGGGAGACATCCGTCACCACCCTTGTCACGGTGATGTTGGTGGGTTTGGCCCGTCGCCGCACAGCCGTGCGTTTCACTGGACGCGAGTCTCCAGACGGCGTCGCCGCCTCCCCGTGCACCGGCACCACAACTGTCCCCATCGACTTTGACGTTGTTCCCATTGTGGTTGCGGTGGTGGTGGTGGTGGTGGTGGTGGGCGCAGTCAGCTGCTGCGTGACACGCCGCTGCGCCCGACGGCCACCACGTCTGGTCCGCACCGGCACTTCCTCGTTTCCTGCGATATTCGGTCTACTGCTGCCGTGTGCGTTGCGGCAGCCGTTAGCATCCATGGACGGGGAGTTGTGTCGTGCCAGGGGCTCCATCTTCCTACCAACGCCGCACCCCACCCCCCTCCTTCCCGTATATATATATATATATATATTATACACACAAGGGTGTGTACGTGTGTGTGCGGATGTGCGTGTGTGGATGTAGGTGCGTATCTACACACGTGTCCTTCTGTAATGTTTACGGCGTCTGCCGTGCCGTGCAGCAAAGATTCAAGATGAAAAAGGTGAAAAACTGCGGATACAAGCACTCACAAGATGAGGGACAAACAAAAAAAAAAAACGCAAACACAAAGAAAGCAAAAAAAAACAACAACAACAACAACATAAATTTACAAAGCACAGGATGAAGAAATCTCACGGTGCGGCGGCACGCAAAGCCAGGCCTCCGCGGACTGTCGCGTTCTCCGTTTGGCACGGTTCCCCTAATCATCATCGTCATCATCGTGGCTAAATTTGTCGACACCCGAGAGCATCGGTGTGGGTGTGTCGGCGAGCGTCACACGTTTGTAGGGATGTCCTTTGAACTTGTCGACGATAGTCCCAAGCTGTGTCACCTTCGGCCACTGGTGCAACGCCCCATCCATCAACCAGTGCTGCACCTGTGCGAGCAGCAAACCCCACGTCGTCGCACTGTTGTTAACAGTAAGCGCCGTCCATGAAAATTCCCTCTGCCGCAGCCGTTTGGGGATCATCAGCGTGTACATCCCCACCAGTCCCCACAGCGGGTCGGGTTTGTGGCGGCTGAAGGTTAGAAACACCGTGAGACGGGAAAACCGTGCCTGATCAATGAACAACAGCGCCGGCCCGTCGTGCGTCTCATGCTGATTGGAATGCGCTGCAGTTGTGATTGCAGTAGAGGCGGAGGCGGACGTCACACCAGCCGTGGGCCCGCTGAGACTTCGCCCACTCCTGTGCAACCGTGTCACCAGCCCCTGTGAGAGTTCGCGGCGTGACATGCACATTGACGCCAACGCCGTCGAGGCCAGCGCTGCCGTGCCGCCGCCCCCGCTGTCCGCAAAGAGCGAAAGGAGTCCACGGTACTCGTGCCAGACCGACACAACGAAATGGTCTGACACGTCCACAGCAAGAGGGGCGATAACAAGCGACAACTCCGTGACGCGCGTCACACCACTAGCTGAAATCATGGCGGTATACACAGCCTGCAGGTCCTGCTGAGGCACCTCTTCACCGCGCCAGAACCAGCTTAAAATCCCCCCACTTGTAACTGCCTCTGCCGCGTTCGGACTTGCTGGGCTGGCGCGGTGCAGCACAATAGCCGCCTGCTCGCGCACATCCACAACCTGCACTCGCTTAAGCATCACGGAAATGGTGTGGGTGTTGCCTGCTGCGAGGGTTTGTACCTGCAATTCTCGCAGCACCAGCAACGCATGTGGCTTCTCTCCGCCAGGCCGCTCTTCGGTGAGCCACAGCAATTCTAGCGCGGGAAACGAGAGCGTGTGACCCACACTTGTGTGCCACGCGTCATCAAAGGAGGCGTGTGGAGGGACACTTTCATCAGTGAACAAAATTGATACATGCTGCGCGTTGCTTGTGCTGGTGCAGGCACGAAGACTAAACGGGGAAAGCACGTCTGCGGTGGCGTCGGATGTGTGTCGCCGCTGGACCTGGCAGTTACCACGGGAAAAGTCCACCTCAAACCACGCCCCTTTGTGGCCAATGACGTGAAGCAAAACAACAGGATCGGTGCGGTAGTCCTCCCACAGAAAAAAACGATTCTGACAGGGAGGAATAACGGTGCGACGCTGGCTTCCTTTTTGCCGCACCGCAAGCGTCTCGTTGCGCGCACGATTCTGAATCACCATGTTGGTGGCATGAATACTGTTAATCACAACAGCCAATACATTATCAATGTGCTGCACTGTCACGCTGATTCGGCCTGTGACAAAAGCCACGTCCTCACCGAAGTGGGAACTATCCGCTGAGCACTGGAGGGATGACAGGTACGACGCTGGAGTCGTCGTTCTCGACCCATAGAGAACACTTGGAACCACTTCCGGTTGCCGCAGGGAGGCCCACAAGTTGAAGGCCGCATGACAAGGACTATCCACGGAGATGGATGCCGTGCGATGCACCTCGTAGAATTCGGCCAGGTTTGTATGGCGCACATCGTCGTACGAGAAGGTGGTAATGGACGGCGCGGAATCCTCCAGCGTGTCCTGAAACGACACCATGTTTCCCGTGGTTGTGCCAATGCAGCTAAAGTGATGATCACCGGGCCGCAGCGTCACAAAGGACTGGGGTTGTGTCTCAGTCACCGTCGTCTCTCCTGCTGCTTCTGCTTCTGCTTTTGCTTTTGTCGCTGCTGTTTGCGGTGTTGGTGACGTGTGTTCACCAGCATGCAACCTCTTTGAGGAGTAACGTCCTTTCGTGACGGGAAATGCAAAGTGCACCTTCAGACGTCGGTTTGTGTTGTTGACAAACACCCATCGTGGGGTGAGCAGCAGCACCACCGGTCGCCCTTCTTGCACACGAGGAAACTGGACAACGTAGTTGCAGCTTCGCGTGAGACCACCCCCCACGCTGCGCGGTGACTCCGCGACGCCGTGGGACCCAACCCGCGTATGAATCCCACCGGACCATTCCCCATCCAGGGCCAGTTTTAAGAAGGCCAGCGTAAATTCTGCTGGATGCGAGCCAATGAGGAAAGGCACACCCTGCGAGGGAGGAATCCCAGTATGCATCAGCTGCCCTGCCGTGAGGCGGCGTGAGACAAAACTGTCGGTGAGTAAGACAGGGTACTCTGTGAGGTTGATCACCCAGTGCCCCACCGACAATACGAGCGCTCGGTGCAGCACAGCCACTTGCACATAGAAGGAATGCCCACTGGAGTCACGCATCCGCACAAGGCATGGCTCACGCCCCACTCTCCGTTTAAGCGAGCTGCACACCTCCACGGTCCCCTTCGTTTGCAGTGTTTCTCCACCTGTTTGTGTAAAGCTCAGTTGCAGCAAGAGACCCCCGCTGTAGGAGCAGTGGCAGATGGGAAGAGCACCTCGGTGGGGAAGAGCTCTGTGGCCTCCGATTCGTATGAGACGCCGCCGCGAGGAACGAACGCCCCAGCGCGACGACGCCACAAAGCCTTGACCATCAACAGCAGCAGCGGCCAAGTTACTGCTCACACTGGCATCGCGATGCTGCAGCAGCTCCTCCGCCGTTGCCGCCCCCCGCTCCGGTTTGTTCCCCTCTTCCTGCCAAAGCGACAGCTTCACAGGGACCCCAATGTGATTGATCACCGTCATGCGGGGTAAAAGGTGGATGACAGCGGACCCACTCTCGGCAAAGCGCTGCAGCGCCATGAAGAGGCAAACCGGTAAAAAACTGTGGCAAGCTGCAGACGACGCCGCATCTCCAATTGGCTGCAGCGTCAAAACGACGCCACTTTCAAGAGAGAGCGTACTGAAAGACGTACAATACACATAACCATCCAACGAGAGGCGAAGCTCCACACGGCTGCATAGACCAAGAAGAGGGTACTCCGCGTTTGGAGGCACAATCCAGAAGTCCTCACTCGCCGCTGTTTCCCCGGAGTCACCCAGAAGGTACTGCCGCACCTCAATCACCATCCCAATGCCATTGCAAAGGGTTCGCTGGGAATGAAGACGGACAACCACCAGGCCTACCTCATCTGCCTCCCTAACAGAGGCCATTGACGCGTTTGTGAACCGGGACCCTGGTGCTGCTGCATCCGTCATGGTCAGAGGTGCCGCATTAGTGTCACTGCAAAGGCAGTATCTGGCGTACGCGGACGTCAACGGTGTCATACCCGTCTGCACCCCGTCTGTCTCTATGCACGACATCACCACAAGCAAATCATCTATCACAAGACCAAAGGCACGGCCGTACTGCAACTGGCTTGCCACAACGTGACAGTATTGCATGTCCCTACGCAACCCCTCACTGTTCCGGATGTGGCAGCCGTGCTCGTTCAGTTCAATGCAATGCCGCGGGTAGAGGTAGAGTCGGACAGTGTCGGCACTATTAAACGGCAAGGTGAGGTATACTGCAGTGCAAGAGGGCAGTGGCACAATTTCCCCATGTTCCAAATCTTTTCCTACAAAGAGGTAAAAAACATCATCAAAAACATTTATAAAGCGATGTGTGGCGGTGACATCGTGATTTGACACGCTAGCAGAGCTTAGCGGCGATGACGGTTCCCCAACATGATGCGCGTGTTCAAGCATTCTAGCATACAGCTCCGAGCACTCATGATGAACGTGCAGCATTTTGGACAGCAACAGGTGTGAGAGGTGCAACACGAACCCCTCACATTGGAGCTCGATCTGCTCCGTGCGCGTTCGCCTTGACCAAGAGCGAACCGCCTCAAGCGATATCACAGACCTTGGTGGGATAACCGTGTCCCAGCGACCTTTACCGTAAGCCTGCAGAAATAGCTGCTGGCTCTGCAGCAATGTTTTTCGATTCGTGAGAAACATGTTCTCCTTCCACACGATATCCGACAGTGCCAGCTGCACTAGTGGATACTTGACATTGCTCAGTGTGACCTCCAGAAAGGGCAGGAACACGGCCAGAGAAAACGCAGGCACCGTGTGGGGGGACTCATCACTCTGAGACTCGTCCCTGTGGCAAGCATCACCTCCCTTCGCGTGGCTGCCTCCCCGGGCTCGCATCAACTTCCAACCCAGGACACGCTCAACCTGCAACTTGTACGCCTGCTCCATTGGCGAATGCCAAAATGAGGCGGCATGCCGTGCAAAAAAAGTAAACTCACGCACCATCGTACTCAGCAGCAGTACCTCGCTCACCATCGCATCCACAACAATACGCCCCACACCAAACGCAAACTGACGCCCTTCCGAGATGCAAAGGTGAACAGAAACAGGTGCAATCAAAACGTTATCCGTCGCGCAACCCCTCATACTATTGTTGTTGATGGTGGTGGTGGTGGTGGCGGCGTCGGTGGTCGAAGCTGTAGATCGTGTGACAACACTGAGATTCTCAAAATCAACCTCACCTCGCTCAATAGCTCCACCACGCAGAAGCATCCTCGCTTCTATAACGACTGTCGCCCTCACGCTACCTTTTTCACGCTGGGAACACAGATGCAGCACGAAGGATCGAATCCCCGCACGCAATTTCCAGCAGTGAGACTGCACAGTTCCAGTCGCTCCATCCCTTTGTAAAGGCGGCGGTTTATGACAGTGCAACTCATACCTCTCAGTTGTGGCATAGCGAACGTTAATGCATCTAATATAGCTGCACTCACCTAGCGCCAGAAACGGCAGTAGCAGGGCCTCCTCACCCAAACCTTTCAGGCGCCGTAGTTGAAACTGCTCCAAGAGAACCGAAGGTAGAACAAAGCGGCCGTTGGAAAACGTTAAGGAAATCCCCGCGTCCACTACCATCACAATCTCAGCCTCCGTGTTCCATGGTGGCGCTATGGTAATGGAGCGGCCTTGCATCTCCACGTGGATATTGTTGGTATTCATGCTGGAGAACTGTAGCACCGTTCCACCGTTGCGGCCTAGCACCAGATCACTTTTCAGTTTCCACACAGGCGTATCCACCGTGACAACCTCCAGTTTACGGTATATGCCCTTTCCGCTACCACCACCACTGCTGCTACCATCACCAGCACCAGCACGGCTGTCGGTTTGAGCGTGGCGGAGACTATCACTCCCACTTGGGTGCATCGTTCCCCAGTAAAGCTCTGCAAGCTCCTCTACAGGAGTCCTGACGAGGCAATCAAAACACGTCAACAGATCGGGAGTGAAAATCCTGGTGACAACCGACTCCACAACACACACCATCTCAGGCAGAGAATGCCCTGAGACAGCGGCGCGCGATGAGCTAAACTGCACCCCAGAAATGGTCACAGCACTCGTCTCACGGACACAAGAAAGGTTCACCTCACGTAACACAAACGAGACAAAGTTAGGAACAAGGCCAAAGACAACATTTGTTAGGTACAACGAACACAAAGGCTTAGAGTTTACGTTACCAGCGCCGTGCAGACGCCGTTCCTTGGCAACCGTAAGTGTCACCTCCGTCAACTCCAAAGTGAATTGCCAGGTAGGCGACATGGCAGGGCTCTGCAAAACAGACTCTGTACCAATGAAAGATGGGAAGACGTCCACAGCCCCAGATGAAGGCAAAGGGGATGTGAATGAGAGTGAGCTGTCCAAAGTCAAGACACCTTCACCCGCAGCATCTACAAAGGGAAGCTCCTCAGATGCCCCTTTCACAGGGTTTACCAGTTCAAGCCGCAGATGATAACCTACGAGCTCAGCAAGACTCAAGTAGGTATCAAAAGCTAAATTCATGTGGATGGGTGAAACTGTCACACAAAGACTCCCTACATTTGATGCCTGTGTCGACATCGAAACGTCTTCAATCAACGGGACAGTTTCGCTAGCCTCCCGAAGCAATAGATCACAGGGACCCATGGACTCAACAGGTGGAGCTGTATTGAACCACTTCAACTGAACCCCACCATTCTCCATAGTTAATGCTCCGTCAGTTCTCCACGTAAACGCACGAAGAGCCAAATGTAACTCCTCATAGACGCCGCTCATTAGACTGTTCCACGTAAAACCAAGGTGCATCTTGGCAAGATGAATTAGTAGGGATGCATGAGCCTTATCGGGGGCAGCAATAACAGTTTCTTGCGGCAATGCAGGCAAAGGTGGAAGATCGGTAGAGAGAAATCTGTGGAGGTCCAGAAATTGATGCAAGAGTAACGGTAGTCTCTTCTCGGTAAGATGCACGAAAACACCACCAATGCATAACATGGCAGTATCCGCCTCAAATGTCTTTTTAAGAGTTATAAAATTCCCTTCTGTATCACAATTTCCCATAATTTCCACAACAGCAAAAGTATTCTGCACGGTATGGAGGTAGTCCCACAAGGTTGCCATGTCTTGATGCTTAGTTTCTCGCAACGACGCATCGTACAAGAGTGACATCGCCCCTATGTTTCCTTCAAAAGTCCCATCTTTTTCCATCGTGACATCTATACCCTCCCATGAGACGCATGCCACATCGAAGGCATGGGGAGAATACGCCACAAATGGTGCAATATTTAGTTTTAACGATCGCTCTCGCTTGGGGTATGTCTCTACAGAAACTTGCTGTGGTAAAGACGCCACAAACACAGCACTCACAATAGCACTAAAGTGATATGCCTCTTCAATAGAAATTACAAACGGTTTCATACTGTTGACGCAGGGTGTATATTTTGTGGTATTTACGGCTTCGGAAACCTGAGGCACTTCGCTCACGTCTTGCCCTTTTATCACCAGCGTAAACGCTTCCCTCTGCATCTCTGCATCGTACGCCACATTATGGTGTATCTCTATCGCTAGAGTATTACTGCCAGGGCGCACAGTTGAAGCAAAACTGTAGGATGATTTCATAACTCTTGGCAATCTTGTTATCAAGAATGCTTCAGTTAACATATGCCCTTTAGACCCATCAAAAGACCATGCCACTTTGCAGGAGGGAATACTTATTCTTATATGAACCTCAGTCATGCTAGAAAGATCATCCAACTCCTTCTTGTACCAGGGACAATACAGCATCAATGTATCCTTCGCTTCCATCTTAAAAATGGTTCGATGGGACCAAAATGGAACAGCATACACTTGCTCATGCGATGTCCGTAAACCAAAATGCAATCTAGACCCCAAACTTCTCAACCGATATAATGTTGACCCCTGTTGACTAAATTGACGCAGAAATGCATTGATTGCAGGGAAATAAGCTGTAAAAAAACGTTCCACAACCGTTATAGATGTCGTAAGTGTGGTATAGTGCTCTTCGCCTGCCAAAGCGATAGGTGGTTGCCAAATCATAACCACCCGTAAGACTCCAGCGTCAGAAAACGAAGGAAAAATCAATGAAAGGTTATCCACACTGCAGGAACAACAACGAGCGAAGGAAAGAGTGGTGCTCATACGCGTATCTGGAAATCGTTTTAACTCCACCAAAAGACTCTCAGGGCCGTTACAGTACAAACGAAATGGAGACGTCCAAGGACCAGAAGATTCCCCAAGAATATCAAAGGAAATGTTACTACATGAAATGTGAACCTCAAGCGAGGGGCTCATCAAGCTTTCATTTCGAAAGATAGGTGCATTTCTCTCAGCAGGAAACACCACGACAAAAAAGAGATCGTTCAAAAATTCAAGTAAAGCTGCAATCCCAGCCTCAAGAACAACATGTCCCTCTTCAAATAACGCAATTACTAATATATCACTATTTGAATTTTTTAAAACGTCGTTCAAAGAATTTTCATTATTGGCAGTTCCTCCAAAGATAGTTAAATGCATCGTCGTATCACTTAATACTCCATCACATGTCATCGTCGTACAACTAGCCCTCAGTCTCCAGGGTGTAGCTAGCGTCATACAAATCTTAAAATGTCTTATTTTAAAAGGGGCACACGCTCCAGGTAATTCAAGAATAAAGAACGGCAAAAAAAATTCAAATCCGTTTATTACTTTTGCGGCGTCTAAGGTATCCTTTTCTTGTACCCAGTGCATAATATGGTCGTAGATAAGCATCACACCTTGTACCTCATTTCTCAATGCATAAAAGCTAGAAATAACCCCATAAATGTGAGACTCCTCAATAAAAATGGTCGACATCGTTGAAAGGGAAGAAATAAGATTTGTTAGAATGATAAATGGTGAATGAGAAGCCTCATTGATGCATAGACGCGCGCACCTCCACGAAACCTCAAAAATTAGGTCTTCTACAGACACCTCAAAGTTTCCTATGCCCAAAATCACATTTCGAATTTTTATTTGAGTCTTCAGTGGATGACTCAGACTATTCTCTGAGGTAACTGCAAACGTGTACGAAACAAATAAATTTGCCTGCTCAAGTATGTGAAGCTCAGTAATTAGCTTTTCAGCAATCCACTGATCATATCGAATTCCAAGAGAATTCAGCAACACTGAAAGCTCTTTATTCTCTCCATTTCGTAAATACGATATCATAAGTTCCTCCCTAGTTTCGGATTCATCAAGAATATAGAGAATATCCATAACATTAGAATCTGCAATTTCTGACGAAGCTCGAATTGAGTATGCAGAGAAAACAATATGAAAACCAACATCCAATAAAGATAATCGAATACAAATCTCAGTCAAATTGAGATTGAAGAGCATCTCGTTTCCCTTTAGAGAAAGGATCAATTTAGGTACCACAAGAGAAATGGAAGTTTTCAAACGTAGTGGAGCAACACTGGTTTGCCCTTTAAGCACCTCCACAACTGATACCTTGTATCCATCTCCCCTATCACACACTTTATCGCCATAGTGTCGAGGAAAAACTCGACCAGTCAAATGATACTGTTCCAACACAAACTTCGCTTCTTGTCGAACCTGAATGAGATATTCGATAGGAAACGCACCTAATGCCTCCTGGTATATTTTTGTATTTAGCTGGACTCCAAAAATCCAAGGGGCTCCCAGGGTTAAAAGATAGTGTTTGTAATACTCTTCCGCATGACACTTCCAGTCCTGGTATGTAGTCCAATGAAACAACGTCTCTTTCACACAACCTTGTATATTTGATAAAATTCTACGAGTAGTATAACTCCACCAAGCGACACAACTCCCAGGTGTGTTACGAGATGGTCTTTGTATTGGTCTCAATTTATTTTCATTCTTGCTATATAACTGTAAGGAAGCAATACATGAAGCCATCACCAATAGTGCTTTTAGTTTTGAAAAGTTCAAATTTATTTTGTTACAAGAAACTAAAATATGTGCCTCAATATGTAAATTGGAAGACTGAAACTGTAAAACGCCAAATGCCTCAGCTGAGAAGGGATTTAGAAGGTAGCCAAAACTTTTCACCTCCTTTTCTATTACGTCTCGTAAAAGAAATGGAATGGACTCCAATGGAATCATGCGCCATGATCGACCAGAAAAATCTGTGTAATCCAAGGAAGTTAGAATAAAGGAAAGCCCTTGAAGCAAAACAATCCGATAAAATGTACATGTATCATCCTTGACAAAACAGACCTCTCTCATCGCATTGGTCGTGATACATGAAAGATACTGTAAGTGTATTGTAGCACTGAGAGAAGGAGGTCCCATTTGCTCGTACCTCACTACACAGTTTTTCAAAACTATTGTAAGATTCTGCAATATAATCCGTTTAAGTCTATCCAAAAATTTATGACGCCTCTTTTCTGTATTCATTTGGCAATTATATTGAAGAGAATCCAGAAAATCAACTATGTTTTGCTTCCCATCAAGCAGGTTACCTTTATTATCAACAACTTCCTCTTGAGAATAGTCTTTAAAAAGAAGCACAACATCCTCAAAACATAGTTCACATGAGCGTGAATATAGCGCTGTCCAGGGAACAGTTAGCCGTACATGTCCTATAGTGGCCCTTTCTAAAGAAAATAATGCTCTAAAAAATGTTGTGGTGTCGTCATTCAGTTCTATATTCCTTAGCTCAATACAACCTCTTAAAATACTTACAGAGATGGAATATTTGTTCCAGCGCTTTATGATCCCACCTATATATGTACTAACCCAAGAAATAATATACTTGGCAATATTCATTCAAGATATTCCTGTTTGGAAGCATCAATAGTAGCATTCACTTGTTAATTGTTGTGTGTGTGTGTTTTTCTTTAAAAAAGGACAAAACAAAAAACTCAAAAGATACTCGTTTTTGTTTTAAGAAAAAGTGTCCTCTTTAAGAAGAAAAAAGGCGGAAATGGTTTCTGCCACCTCAGTAAAAGGAAAAAATTTCGACTAAAAAGGTGTAGAGGGTAAGAAAAAGGAATAATATTTCTCAATCAATATAAAACAACTGTTGGTACCCATATCTCCTCAGTGATTAAAAACGTAGAAAAAACCACGAACAAGTCACACACACACACACACAGGGAGAAAAAGAGGATACGTTGACAAGAATTAAAGCATTCAGGTAATACTTCCTCATAGAAATAACTCTGAGAATGGTACACCGCAGTAAATACATACTTTAGAAGGTCGATCAGGGTGATCAATATATTCCAATGCCCCAGTTAGCTCATTTGTTCGTTTTGCACTAAAATGAACCGTTTGACGGAAGTTTTTTGTGCCAGGTAAAGAGTTATATTGATAACCATGCTCAACTCCAAGATGTATCAAAGTGGAAGCATCCTGTGAAAGATGGGCAACGTAAGCGTACATTAAATTTTTCCCTGTAAAAAGATGCCAATGCGCCTCCAGTGCATCTGCTTCACATCCCTCTTTGCAGGCGTATGCCCTTCCATGGATCATACAACGTAAGGTAAAATGTCGTCCTTCAAAAAGACAGTTTCGCACTCTTCCGGTCCTTAAAAGTGTTCGCCTCGCTGGTTCTATCAAGTTCTCTACTGATGAAAAGTCTTCGGGATGCATCACTGTCATCGAGGTTGCGAGGCCGCTACGAGCTGCCTCACCCTTACGTTCTATCGCATTACGTCGGATTTCTTGAAGAATTTGTTGCCGCCTTTCCTCCTCTTCTCGATGTTTTCTAGCTCGTGGAGAAAGGAGTTGTAATTCGAGTTCCTTTCTTTTTATACTTTCTATACCCTCCTCCAAGCGAGATAAAAAACGATCGGCCGCCTGAATCTTCTCCTCATCTCCCGTCAATATATAAATTACTTCAGAATTTGCATTTTTACTTTGGTCAAACCCTATGCCTGTAAATAAAGCTTCTACTACCGCGCTTGACAGTGGTTTTAATGCATCACGAATGAGCTTGTTTTCTGCTCGGACGACATGATATTTTTGATTTTCGAAATCCAATAATAGATTTGCTACAAGACGACGAAACACGCTTGAAATCGCCCTACTAAGCACGTCAGGTGAAGAATTTAAAAGAATATTGTCTGCTTCAGGTAGTGCCATTGAACTGTGTATAATACACAATTTTTTTAAAAAATAAGCCAATACCTTTATGATGAAGAAAAATATTAAATAGGATGAAGAATAAGAAGAATGGAAACACAAGAAAAAAAAAGCATACGAAGAGGCATTCAACCAAAAGAAAAAAAAACTGTACCATTAACGTCCACCGCCACACTCCGCTTGTTGCACGCACGCTCAATCTAAAAACAAAAAGAGAGACGCCCCACCCAAGTTTCTAACATAAAAAAAAAACGCTTCTTCGGGCAGACGACGGCGTGTCGCGACACCCTAACCCACAACACGGCCGTTGCACAAAAATCCCCATTTACATACCACAACAGTGTAAAATAATAATAATAATAAAGCCTTCCACCCTTCGCTATCCCTCGTTCGCGCCTGAAAATAAGAATCCCCAAAGTGAGACAGCCTCGGCACCTTCGTGCTTGCGCACCTTTCGCCCGCCCGTGTGCGTACCACAAAAAACAAAAAAACTCATCGACGCCTCCCCAAACACAACAAATCAAAAAAAAGCACCAACCCGTCTCCCTACTCCTACAAAAAAAAAGAACGTCGAATGAAGTAAAACACTCCCGTGGTGCGCGCAATTCCAAACAACGCTCCCTCTCGTACCCGGCGAATGCCTTAACCCCCGGAGAACTCCCGCGCCCAAGACCACACTCACAGATCCAAAAAAAAAAACATATATATTAGATTACCATAAACATTACAAACACAAACCCACATTTAAAGACCATGTTTCCCACGGTCCGTCGGGAAGATAGTTCAGTGGCAGAACATCAGATTGTGGCTCTGAATACCCGGGTTCGATTCCCGGTCTTCCCTCTCCTTTTTCTCCAACTTTGTCCCACACTCTTTTGTGGGGGTTGGCCCTGTCAAGGGACCTTCAGAAAATCTTTAAAAAACATATATATATCTCCTTCAAAAACATGGATGCATCTCCGATATGGTATAACGGTTAGAACACCTGGCTTTCACCCAGGAGATCCGGGTTCGATTCCCGGTATCGGAACCTTTTTCGGAACGGTTATATAGCCTCCCTAACACGACATGTTGTCATTACTGGAACAATGACCTCACGTGATGCTCATCGCCGCGATAGCTCAGTTGGGAGAGCGTCAGACTGAAGATCTGAAGGTCCCTGGTTCGATCCCGGGTCGCGGCATTCCTTTTTTTTTCCCCACTCCCCCTCCTCTCTCTTATTTCTTACCTCTTTTTTTGTTTGAGATAAACCCTTTTCAGAGCACACGCACCCCGCCCCATGGAAAGTGTCGCCGCCAGCTCGCCTTCCCTTCTCCCCCTAGGAACTCGAAAAAAGGAAACGCACACACACGGGGAAGGGAGCGGACGGCTTTAACGCGCCCCGCCTCCTCCCCGCGGCGTCGCAAGGAAAAAAAAAGACCAGCCCCCTGGGAGGTCGGGGCGCGAGGATGGCCCTGCAGGGGTCCACTCCGAACGGGGCGCGCCTCAGATTAAAAACCCTCGAAACGGTTCGGGCGGCCCCAGCGTGCGAGACGTCTGCGCACGGCGCGGAAAAGCCACAAAACGGCACCGGGCACCGCCCCTGAAGGACACGGCCGCCAAAAAATAACCCT
>NW_021706092.1:0-19794 GCF_003719475.1 Trypanosoma rangeli
CAAACGCCACCCGCAACCCACCGGCCAAAAACGTATGAAAGGGCGCGTCGTTGCGACCCCTACCGAGGCGCAACACTCTTGCGCGGCGCCTCCCCCACTGGGGGGCGACCCCAATGCTCTTTCTTTTGCGGAGTTCTGTTGGGCGGGTTGTCGATTCATTAATTTACTGGTTGCTAGCAGTGCTCCGCACTTTTCGGCAGGAGCCGGGAGCCAGCCGCATTCCCACCACCGGGCCACTGCTGTCGCGCGGCTTCCGGTATCGGCCGGTGCCACCGGAGCGGCCGCGCCTGGCTGCGACACGGCATTTGTACCCGGAGTTCAGGCGACACGCGCGTCGTCGAACTGGGCCGCGAGGGGCGGTGGGCGAAAACCATTCTGTATGGCGCCGGCTCCGTGGCGCAAGCCCCTCCGGGAAAGGAGGAAAGCCGCTGGCGAGAGCCATCGAGGCGTTTGAAAAATGGTTAGCAAGCATCGGCCAGCCAAGGTTCTGGCGCCCCCACCTCCACCCCCACCGGGACAAAGTGCGCAAACTTCCCCAGCGGCAGCCTCCGTGTGAGCCGGCCCGGCGTCAGTTTTTGGTGTCTAATTTACGGTTTTTGGCGCTGCAGAAACGCGGCCCCACCCGCCACCGCACGGTTTGCCAAGGTTGTCGCCCAGGAATCGCGAAGGCTAACCAGCTGCCGCGTGGCGTGAAGAGTCGCGCGTGTGCCCCCTAAGCCGCCCAACTCTGCGTGTATTTAGGCGAAAGCACGGAGAGACCCGCGGGAGGGTGCAAAATTCGCGTTTTCCACGAACGCGCCAACGCAGCTTCCCGTCGAATCGAGGGGGCCCGCTCCCCAAGAGCGCCCCCACGCCCTAGCTGTCCCGTTTCCTTGTTTTAAGGATCGGTTGCGCAGGGAATTAGACTCCGGCGACGCCAGGCGTCGGGAGAATAAACGCCCCGCCGCCCTCTTGGCGAGAGAGAGAGAGAGAGAGAAAGAAAGAGAGGCGGGAGTAGGAGAAAACAAAAAGAAAATTCCCGGGCGGCAGGGTGGCAAGAGCAAGGCGGGCGGAAACACCAATGGGCAGGAAACCCCCTTCGCGCGCCATTTTTTCCCCACCCCCTTCCTGCGCGCTCGCTTTGCTTCTTCCCACAGCGGCCTTCGCCGCAAAAGAAAGAAAAAAAAAACGTGACAAGCGAGCTGCGGCCCGCCGCTCAGCGCGCATCCGCCCCGCCCTCCCTTGCCGGGTAAATCGTTTTCGATTCGGAACCCTCCTGCACGCGGAAGTGGGCGCGGTTGGCCTCCACAAGTTTCAAAACCCCGCCGTAGTGTTGGTTCGCGGCCTGTTGAACGGCAAGGGAGGCCCAGAGTAGCAGCCGGGAGGCCTCTACCCCCCCGGGCGGCACCAGCGCCCTCACCGCCTGCACCGCTTCCTCGCGAGAGAGGGACTCATTTTCTTCAAATGCCTCCTCCATGCCCAATGCTTCGCCATCTGCCCCCGAAGTTTCCTTCGGGATCTGCTGCCGCCCCAGCGGGGCGGGCGCGCCCGCGGCGGCGCCCCCCCTTCCTTCTTGAGCAGGATCTTTGGCAAAAACGCCCGCCACACGGTGGGCCCGCTTCTTCGCTTTGCGCATCAAAAAGACGCCTGGGGAGGTTTCCTTACACACAAAGAGGTCTGGAAAAAGCTGCAGCAGGGTAACGATTCGCGGCGGCAAAACGGCCCGCATCGCCGGGCTGGCGCAGTGCAAAAAGAAGCCTGCGGTGCAAGGTTCATCTTCCGGGGCCACGTAATGGAACACCACCGCCAAGTCACGTGGGGTTTGGTAAGGGTTTTCTTCACGAATTGCAACGCGGGACGCCATGTCATCCGGAGAAGGCTCGGATTCACGCAAAGAAAGGGGGTCGGAAAGATCAACACGGGAAATAAAGTTTTCCCCAACCCTGAACACCATCGGGTGACGTTGCAGAATGCTCATCATGCCCTCAAATCCACCCACGAGCACCTTTTCCTCCTCTGTTAGACGCACATACACGTAGTGGGGTCGATCCCACGTGGAGCAAACGCGCCCCATGAGAATAATGAGCCCCCTCACGTCCTCTGGGTGTCGTTCCAAATCCTCCACAAAACCGTACTTCCACCGCACGCTGTCCGCACCAACGCGTTTCCGCAGAAGAAGATTGTCTGCGTACTTGAGATGAATGACTTCAAATTGATCGGGGTTTCCCTTGGCGCAGGCGAGTAATTCACCTGGGGTCAAATTCTTTTTGGTGTAACGTTGCATGAGCAGCGAAATGGGGACAAAGTAGCCTGGGCAAACACGCGCAATAAATTTTACAAGTATATTTGTATGTTGTGAGGCTTCCGTAGCTGCTAACACCTCCCCTTCGGCGTTTACAGGCGCCAGACTGTTTGCCTCACCCTTTGCAATCTTCAACTGTAGACGCTCATGGGCCTCCTCAGGAGTCAACCCGTGAGCCTCCGGGTGAAGCAAAATGCTGCGACGAATTTCTGTGGTCCCCGCAAGGTTGCGCAGCTCAAAATAAAAAGGCTGACGCCGAAACCACTGCAAGGCTGAGGCAATACGAATGTGTTTTTTCTTCACCGGAGCTGGTATGTTGAGGTTGCCAAAATTTCCCCAGGAAACGGGCACGTACTTTAGAATCTCGTACACATC
This sequence comes from Trypanosoma rangeli, assembly GCF_003719475.1. Taxonomy (NCBI): domain Eukaryota; phylum Euglenozoa; class Kinetoplastea; order Trypanosomatida; family Trypanosomatidae; genus Trypanosoma; species Trypanosoma rangeli. The sequence continues at coordinate 2,657 of NW_021706092.1, forward strand.
CTGTCGCGTTGGCACGTTGGATGCCGCACCCCAACCGCCATATGCATTTAGGGCATGCGCCACCATCGTCTGCGGCTGTGGTGAGACAAACCGTGGCGGTTGCGCCTCTCCAGAAAGTCGGGTGCAGATATACTTCTCATTCAACAACCAAAAATCCTCCCGCCCACGCGGAGAAGTCAAAATAGCAAGAAAATCCCCGAACTTGAGGGTGCTCACAAAACTCCGCAGGGAGTTGCAAGAGGAAGCCTCCCGAATAAACGAGGAGTAGGTCTCGTTAAGGGCCTTATAGTTTGGGCTGCTAGCCTCATCTCTTACGCCGAGGACACGCTGGCGCAAACAACGCAGCACTTGTTCCGTGAGATTCACATCTTCCTGGTCCACTGCCACGGGTGACGGGTCTTCTCTTTCCTCGGCCACCTCGTCAACTGAAGTTCCTGCAAGAAAAAACTTTGCGTCTGCCGCGAGTTTCACGCGGCACATGCCAGAGGCATCCTCCTCAAGCTGCATCAGCGTAGATGCTCGCACCCACTCCTCGGCCGGCAGCCCACGCTTAAACATGTCATCACGGCTCAGTTTTGGCAGCTGCTCCAAAAATACCTTCAGCGTAGCACCTTCCGAGGGGTATCGTTGCGCAATAAACATCGCCGCCGCCCGCTCCGCAACTGGTCGCGAGTTGAAGAGGTTTGTAAAGCCTTCATCCCCCACAGAGCCCAGCGCCTGCTGCAGTGGAGAGGGTAATTCCATGTTTTTTCTCCCTTCCTGCTGCGCACTACTATACCCGTTCGGCCCTTGCAATGTAGACGACGACTGCCAACGCATGGGCGTGAAACGTGTCACCCGCCCTTGATGGTTCTGATGGGTCAGCGGTTGCGGCGCAGCCTGCAGTCCCCTGTTGGAAGCGCGCGCCTCTGTGAAGAGGGAAAGCGAGATGCATAAACAGCGACGCATTGAAGTTGAACGTCACAAATGATCCTTCCTTGTCTGTTATTACTTTGCTTCCTCTTTGTATGGCTGTAGGTTTCGTCCGTCGCATACGCAGAAGCAGATGCATATTATTAAATCAGAAGCAGGGGTGGGGAACGAAGCGCAAAACAGTAAGAAAATCTAGAAACAACAAGCCACAAGTCAGAACATGAGTAAAATAGAGCTGCACGTTCTTGGCAAAAAGAAAATGACCTTTTCTGAACCGTCGGCACCTTCTCTCTCTCTCCCGCCCCCTCCCATCTAGTAGAGATGAGACACCAGCCCTTTGCCCGCAACATTGGGAGACAGGCATCGAAAGCGGGGAAAGGCAGACATGCACGCACATACATGTGTGCTTGTAGGCGTGCCTCGTTACAGGAATATGTGACAAAATGGCATTCTTCACGTGCACCATTTGGGCTCTTGAATGTCTCCTCCTTCCACCTCGCTCAAAACATCATGGGGCTTAGTCTCACTGCGGGCGCTTTCTCTACCCCAGCACCGCCAATCCCCAATTCCCCTGCCTCGCACTCCAAACATGCGGGGTGCCCCCCAGCAACGCACGCTGAAGGGGAGTTCTTCCCCCCTCCCCCCTCACCTCCTCTCCACCGCGTTGTTCAATGTTATTCTCTGTGGATATTATCGTTATGCATATGTTTGTTTGTTTGTTTGTTGTTGAGCGCGCCAGGGCGGCGAACAGCAGCAGGAGAGAAAGGAGGAACAAATAGGAAAAGCGAAAGCATAAATTACTTCATAGCTGCATAGTCATCAGTGCAAAAGTATCAGGCACATCAGAATCATGGCCAGAGGCGCAGTTCCCTTCCGCCTGCTGTCCACACTGCCGACTACATGGAAGCAGCACTGCTTTCACCCTCTGCATTTTTCTCCTCCATTTCTGCCTGCATTGCGGCCGTCTCCAGCATAATTTTCTCTCGAAGCTCCGCCGCTGCGTACTCCTCAGCCACATCACGTGGCTCCTCATACACCTCACACTGTTGAAGAATGTCCCCTGACCGAAACTGAAATTCATCATGAAGAATAACCCCGCATTCCAGGCCCATTTCAACAGAAGGCACAATTTCCTTGAAGCGGCGCAACTCCTTTATTTGACCCTCGTACACTACTGTACGAGAACCCTCTGTGGTGTCGTCATCGCCGTCGTTCCTCTTTGAGCCGTTACCGCCTCCCGTGAGTTTACCCCGCGAAGACTTGCGCAAGACACGAAACAAGAGATGCGATCCAATGATGGTGCCTTTGGTTACCCGTACCCCACCGGCATTGCCATTCCTCCCTGCCTGTGATGCACGAAATACCTGCAAACACTCCGCCTCCGCCGTGACACGTGTCTTTGTAATTTTAGGCATCGCCTCCACAAATGTTTCCTTTAGTGCATCAATGCCGTGGTATAACACGCCGAAACGAATCACCTTGACGTGATTAGGAACATCCAGTGTGTTTGTATCCTTGCTATCCCCGTAGAGAAGAATACAGCCGGGTTGCCCAGAACTCCCAATGAGGGCAATGTCGTAATCTTTTAGCCCACCCACCTCGGTTACCTTAATCTCCATTGAAATACCTTCCAATCGAGGCAATTCGTAGAGTGTCTTCATGAGAGCCTGTAGCATGCCAAAGGTTGCCGCCTTGCAAGACAGCACAAAGGCTTTAGTACTGTATGTGCGCACCATATTGTTATCCGGTTTACGGGCATAAATCATTCCATGTTGTTCCTGGTTCAGAAGCTGTAAATAATCCTCACGCCGACCTTCCGTCTTGTACACATCCTTCATAAAAAGATAATACTTCTGCGCATGAGACTCACTGCTCACCTGCATTAGCACAGCACCCGGCTTGGGATGAACGCGAAAGCCATGTATAACGACTGGCATGGAGGGTCCGGCCTCTTGTACTGTATTCCCACGGTCATCCAGAACTTTCCGAACAGTCGCGTACGTCATACCCGACACCAACACTTGTCCCGGTCTCAATTTCCCACAACGCACGATACCTGTCACCTCATTTGTCGCACTGGTACCACTTGACTCAATGACAGTAACCTCACATCTCGAGGGGTCCGGGGTACTAATCTCACACACCTCCGCTTGCAAGGCGACTGCCTCCAAGAGGCCTGGAACACCGGTGCCATCCCGTCCACACACACAAACGAACTGAGTGTCCCCACCATCCTCCTCCAGCTCTACACCACAGCCGCGTAACTGCTGCTTTATGGCATCCACCTTCGGCTGTCGATCAATCTTTGTGCACGCGACTACAAGCGGAATGCCTGCGTGGCGAGCGAGGTCAATCACCTCTTTCGTCTGTGGCTGCACCCCATCAACAGCAGAGACGACGAGGATAATAAGATCATTGGCTGCCACACCCACCTCCCGCATCGCTGCAAAGGCAGCATGACCGGGTGTATCGATAAAGGTCACCGCATGACTCTCCGCTGTCTTTACCTGGAAGGCGCCAACGTTCTGAGTGATACCACCCGCCTCTTCCGAGGCCACATTCGTGTGGCGCAGGTAATCCAGCAACGTCGTCTTGCCGTGATCAACGTGGCCCATAATAGATACAATCGGTGGACGTGGTATGTACCGAATTTTCGCCGCCACATGCTTGATATCGTACTCCCGGATGAGTCCCGCACGGTGCAGATTATTCGCTGTGCTGAGTGGATCACGCAGATTGGTCGCCGTCGTAAAGAACTCCCGCAGTGGGTGATCCTCGAGTTGTTTGGCAGGGTCAGGCCCCGGCTTCGGTCGTGCCTTTTGCTGCGGCGTCTTCCTCATTTTTTCGCGGCGGCGCATAAACTTGGCACAGCGCGGGTCGTCACTGCCAACCCATAACGGCCCCGACCGCGTTGGGATGTATACGGCGTCCTTCGCAAATTCATTCCAGTCGTACACCTCCCCAAGGCCCATTTCCCTTCGATCGTTTTGGATCGTCGCCTTGACGTAGTGGGCCACTGTGTCAGGGTTAAACTTCCGCATGTTGCCCTCCGATGAGTAGCGCGGGTCGACAACGCCCTCATCCCAGTGAAGCCCCGGCTGACCGCGAGAGCTCTGCGACTGCCACCGCCGCACAGTCGTGTGGCCCATTATGGCAGCTGCAGCACTGCAGTCAAGCGAGGCCCCAATCCACGAGACGGCGAGGTGCTTCACGCCGCCACAGAGGCGCCACATCCGGTGCAATCCCGTTTTGGCTTCGGCACGGCTCCGCCTCTTCTTCTGCCGCTTGCAAAGCTCGCCGCAAAGGTGGTGAACGATGACGCACGCTCACACACAAAGAGAAACAAACAAGACAATGAAGGTTATTCTCCTCTTCTCTAGCTCACCTCTCGGTCTTTTGCAAAGACCCCAAAAGGGAAGCTTCGCCCTGAAAGTCGGAGATGCCACTTACCTCGCCAATAAATAAATGATGCTGACACCCAAGACGTTTAGTACTGTGATTTTCCGCTATTGGCTGTAACGGACCGCAAAAAAAAAAAAAGGGGGGGGGGGGGGGGGGTGGAGAACTAAAGGAGTGATCTCTGCAACGAGAAGCAGAACCGCAAAAACAGTCCGCCGTGAGCCACATGGCACAAGCCACCAAAGAAGTGTATGAGCGTGGGTATCGCCCCCTCGCATGTTAAGAATCACCAACAACATACATAATAATTAAAAAAGAATGGCTCAAAAAAAAATAACAATTAAAAAAATGGGATTAGCAAGCCAACCCCTGTCTCGCCCCCAATGCAGCAATCTCCTGCACCCTCGTCCTTGCCCCTACTTCCGGCCCTGCTTCATCCGTAAAGCTGAGGAGGTTGCAACACAGCCGCACCGCATCCTCCATTTTACTGCCTAAAGAAAAAAGGTTAGATGACACTATATTTTTTAAAAATTCTCACCTTCCTTGATATCATCGTGCTGCTACCCGCTACTGTCACAACTTTCGGTATCCTAGCAGCGAGGGGAAGTGGACGTTGCGACAGCAGCTCGCAAGCGACAAAGTTGTCATCGGCATAGGAAATGAACCCTCCGCAATCAATAAGATCAGTGAAAAGGAAGAATGTATCCGTACGCGGCAGGCATTGCGTCACGTCACGCCCCACTCACACGCACAAGCCCCCCTTCTTATATGCAGTTATATCCTCGTTCGGTCACGCGCCCAATACAAAGGCTGGCGACGGCGAAAGTCCCCTGTCCTCCCTGCGCACCCATAAAAATCCCCTGTCAGCTTCAACTCTACATTCGCCACCCACACAGCGGGGTTCCACCCCTCTCTTCCCACGGTGACTGCACAGCCGTGGGGTGAGACACAAGCAAAGAGAAAGCCCAAAACAATGAGAATAACAACAACAGGGCAAAAACTTCAAACTCACACACAATCCAAAGACAAAAACCCCACAAATCCACACAACAGGAAAATAATAAACGGCGGAAAATGGAAAGAATAATAATAAAATATGTGTTTTCAAGTGAGAAATAACTCATCACCACCACTACGTCTAGTGTCCTGTGCTTCCCCATTCGTGGTTGCCTTCCCCATCCCCTTATCCTGTTCTTGGTGTTCTTTGTATAGCTCATTTTTACTCAGTCTCCATAGTGCCCTTCAGATAAGGCGCAAGGTGGGATTCCGCCTAGTGTGGCAGCACCAGTGCCTCAAACTCCAACTCTTCCGTGTCTGACTACCAACCAATCAACCAACTAACAAACCAAATACCACCCGGCACCTACAACAACGTTGCGTTGTGAGTTGTTCATCTTCTGCCTCTCTTGTTTTTTCTTCCCCGCACCCTATTGAAGAACTATCGTTTCCCCCCCCCCCCCACCTCTTTTTTTTTTGGTTAATGCTTGCCCTTTAATCCGCCCCTTGTATTATGAGAGGTTCACTTGCGTTACTATTTTCTCTCTTGTCCTTTCTTTTTGTTTTCGGCGCTGCTGTCCTTGGCATTGGGGCCCCTTCGCGCCTCTCACTCCACAGCAGGGGTTTGTGGAAATAGAGGAAGACGGAGAAACGTGGGCAACGGGGAACACGAGTAACTGCCCGGAGGGAGTTCGCTGCGACGCCGTTAATGGCCGTGTGGTGCCCCCCGGTTGCACATCTCCGTTTTGAACGGTAGCTGCCATACCCGCAACTCACCGCTGTCTGTCCCTGTCAGCAGCACATCCTTCGCTGCGGACGTCGCGGATGCCATCACGAGCCCCTCATGCAGTTTCACCTGGCGAACGGGCTCCGCGGTGGCCAACGACCACTCAATCGCAGTGGCATCATCGGAGACCGTCAGAAGTGTATTGTGGTCGATGAACTCCAGACCACGCACGTAGTCCTGGTGGCCCACGAAGGTGCGGGCACCCTCCCCAAACGCACCGGTTACAGAATCTATATCGACAGCAAACACAAACTCTGAGCAGGCGGCGTACAACCAACAACCACCTGCTTCCGGCGGAGACTGGCCTCCTTCAGCGTGAATGTCGTTGCAAAACACGGCAATGTGGTTAACTGGATTATCAAACTCCTCAAAGGAGGCTACAAGTCGATCTTCGGTTGTAGCCCGCGCATCTGCAACAATATTCCACAACCGCACCGCACAATCCTCCGAGGCTGTAAGCAGCATGCTCGGGTTCGGGGACAACACAAGATCGTTCACGGTGCTCGTCGATGCCCAGAAACGATCCACCATCGTTCCGACAACAGCCGTGTTTGACACATTCGTCCCTTGTCCTTGACAGTTGTGCTGCTGCCACACACCATTCTCTGGACTGAGCGAGTTAATGTAGACCATCCCGTCATCACAGGCGCTTGCCAGCAGCCAGCGACTGCCACCGTTGGCACCAGGCGCAGGGACTCGTAACATTTTATTGATTCCGTCACCAAAATCGCCAATCCTTCCGACCGGCACACTCAATTCACGTACATCCCAGTACGCAATCGTACGATCATCTGACGCCGTCAACAGCACTTTTTCGTCTTCTTCAAGGAACAGGGCATGGTTCACAGGACCCTGGTGGTGTGCGAGGCGTGCGATTCCATAGTCGGAGGTGGCCTGACGCCAATCCCACAACGCCGCGGTGTGATCTCCCGATGTGGAGCAAAAGACAGAGCTTTGATGAGGAGAAAACTGCAGAGACGTAATCACCTCGGTATGCGCCTGAGGAAGGGATGCAAGCATCGTTGTCATGACCTCCTCTCCTTTGTTCTCTCTCTCTCTCTCTCTCACTTTGATCGTTAAATCGACTCACAGTATGTATGAGTGTAATGTATCTGTCTTGCTGTCTTTGCTGCCGATGTCTCGTCGTCTCCTTCCGCTCTTACTTCTGCTTTTACCCTCGACACCCACGACGCGCGCGCTCTCTCCACGTCCCTTCCTTTTTTTGTGGACGTGCACAAATTCCGTCAGCAATCACAATGAACACAGAGAAGGAACGAAAATACAAATAAAATAATGGTCAACAGTAAAGGCGCAGCACAATGTGAAAAAATGACTTGCGTACATGCAAACTCACTCCACACACACACACACAAGTGACAGCTACACGTACAAGACGCATACTGAGAAGCAACAACCCAACGGCCTGAGCCCACGTAGCCTGAAACAAGAATAAAAATTAGTATTTCAACAAAAATAATGAATCTCTAACATACTGCATATGTACAGCAATGACAAAAAAAAGAAGATGTGTTTCCTTCCTTTACCTTGAAATAGTTTACAGTTTTCCTGTTTTTTTTTTTTTTTACTTTTTTCCTCCTCTGCTCGGTGCAGGAATGCAAATGGACAAAACAATAATAATATACGAACACACACACACAAACACAAACACATCAAAATTCAAATGACGACTGTTACATCGCCAGTAATCACATCTTCCTCTGCAAGCGTTAAAGCAGGGTCTGTTTTATTCACGACAAGAGTACTGTCGCCAGGCAGCATAAAGATATCCTTGCATCCCTCCCAATCTGTTCGTTGCAGCATGTTTTGTCGCATATCCATCAGTAGAATGACGAGTGCCTCCGGTGGTGCCACCGTCAGCTGAAGGGCAGAACCACATGCGGCACCTTTTAGAAGATCCCAATGACGCCGCGATAATGTAGGCTCAGAGTGGAAATACTCGGGGCCTTTGGGTGTTTGATATTGTCGCTCGTAGTTCATCACATTCACTTCGTTATGGGCGAGTGTTGTGTTCTGCAGCGTCAGCCTCCCATCGCAGTGCGACCAGTGATAGTTGTCGCCGTAACGAACACCGACGGTGCAGTGTTGGATGAGAGAGGCCATGATGGATGCCGTGTGTTGCGTCGAGGTGTACCCCGACTCAATGCCCTGCTGGCAGTACTGTACAATGGTGTGAGAAATAACCACATCGCGATGACTTTTGGAATCGGCGGAGAGCGCCACCCCCTCATGCATGCAACTCTCCACAATGGTGTTGTGAACAACCAGAGAACCACCGCCACCTTTTGCACCAGAATCAATCCCGTCATCCTTCGTGTGGGCAATAACGCTATCAATGACGCGATGTTTCCCACTCGAGAGGTACATGGCGTCATTGTCGTTATCGGCATAGATCACATCCCACGCGGGAAAGTGTGTCCAGACCGATCGCTTTGACGTAAAGGTGCATCCCACACATTCGATCCCCATTTGAGCCCATTGCACCAGTGAATCCTCAACGTACACTTTGGCCCCTTTGCCAGCCACAATTCCCGCACCTTGCAGCTCTATCAGGAAGCTGTGACGGAGAAACACGGAGGCCCCATTTGTGGCGGAGATGGCGGCGGAATGGGAATGGTGCTTGCCTGTGTTTGGCACCCGCAGCCCCTTCACGCCAGAACCAGTAAAAAATGTAAAGCTTGCACGCAATGTGGCAGAGGGACTGTCGACAAGAATCGTTCGCCAACCACTTGCGCTATCTGACAGTTCGCTGGTGACCACAATGGGTGCTGCCGCAGTTCCGCCGAACCGCAGCAACCCTGACACACGCAGCATCGCCGCAGGCAGCATCACTACGACACAACCCGCCGCTACCTCCAGAGTTGCCCCACGATGAACCTCAAAGGCGCCACGAATAAAAATTGGGCACACTGCCTGGCGCTCCGAGAAACCCTTGCCGTTCACTCTCAGTCCGGTCGCTTCCGCGTTTTCAGACAGGCAATGTAACACCGTCCCCTTGTTGAGATAAGCTCCAAACGTGACGCCCTTCGCATCCTGGAGGCCATCAGCTGCATATGGCGGTCGTGGTGGGGCTGCAACAGACGTAAGAGGCAACGATTGTGTAATATTCGCACCGTTCACAACAAGTTCCGTGATGGTGGTATTGATAACAAACAAAAGTGGGCCTCTAATCGTATTTTCCTGCGCGTGGCGCACATCAGAGAAGGACGGGTCTTCACGCTTCTCTGGCATCACAACAAAGCGTACGGCCCCGAAGCCACGTACAATCATGGTCCGTTGCGAAACAGCATCAGCGGTTGAGATAGGTGTATTCGTTCTAAGCCATCTAAACGATTTTTCTGAACCTTGCTGAGGAAAAAGTACGCGAGCAACAAAAACCCCGCACCTCTCTTTGGAGTCTTGAGGCCATACAGGTGGCCTAAAGACGGTAAGCGTGGCACCCGTGCCAGGTATTGCCATCGGATACTGCATGGGCTGAGGCTTGTTGAAGTACCATAGCCCAAATTCCGCACTCCCACGTCGCGCACTTGGCACCACCAATGGAATATCAATAAGCCAGTAACCTCTCGCCTTCCATCTGTCACGCCCCCTAAAGGAGGGCAACACGCCAGCACTTGCAAAGAAGGATTCCACGGCGGAGACGCGTGCACAGTACATACCGGGAGAAGGGAGTTCATACACATCCTCCTCTGGAAGGTCTACCCCAGTTGCAGACTGCATCATCACAATTGAAAAACCCCACCTCACGCTGACACGTGAGTTCCTAACCTTGACAACAGCGGAAAGACGCCTCATCAGTTCACGACGCGACTCCATGTTGTAAGCCACTAACGCCTCTTCATCTCTTTCACTCGTTTGATCGAGCTGCGAAACCTCATTCGTAGGAAAATAACCCGCCAAAGACCGAAGCACATCTTGTCGCTGCTCCAAGAAGGCTCCCATAATCCACCGCACGCCAACGTCTTCACTGCGGGTAACCTGGTTAAACGTTGCCATCGTCGCACCAGGTGCCCCGTGAAGGATGGTTCGCAGCTCGTTCTCTGCCACCTGAACAGATCGACCAAATCGATCCCTGTCAATGCGTTGCGCCAGCTCCCAAAGAATATCTACGTATCGGGTAAACAGCATTGGTGTCTCATAAATGGCGTTATCAAGTGTCGCTTCCGCACAATACATGACAGATGCTTTAAACCACGGCTTGCGGTGACATGGGGCAAAGACGTTGTCATAGTCCCACCCCATCAGGCCCAGATAAATCGGCAGCTGGGGTTTCTCTGGCACAGGCTCGGATGGTCGAAATACCCCAAAAAAAAGAGCCTCGTCATCGTAATCCCCATTTTGTAGTATGGTATTGACGGCAATCCATGCCATGTATTGTGGCATATCAAGAAATTGCTTCTCTCGGTCAGTCGTTACATTGTCGTCCGTCTCATTGTGTAGGCCGTAAAGCCATGGGTCCTTTTCCACAAGACGATAGGCAGGCAAAAAAGAGCTGTTTTTCACGTAACTCGGTACATGCGATAAATCATGCCGAGGCTCACGAAACTGCATAAAGTTGCGTGACCCTATTTCAAGTGCCTGCTCCATATTGTTTAAGTAGGATTCCTTCGTGACGCGCCACATCTGCCGCCAGTACGTGATGCGCGTGACGTGCTCCATCACGTGCTCGTACTCACGTTTTTGCAAGGCGCCATAAGAGCCATTGCGCAGTGCATCAAGAATGGCATCCAGTGGTTTATCCGCCACCTCCTCAAAGACAGTAAAGGCCTCCCTCATTCGTCGATATATCGCCGGTGCAGGCGGCTCAATAGCAAGATACACACCCAGCGTCCTCCCCTCACGTGCACCATCACTAACAGAAACGCCGGGCACAGATGACGCACATGGATGATCCACAGGTGGCGTACGTGACGACGGATAGCAGCGTAGCTCTACCAATTGCGCAAACGAAAAGATCAAGTCAAGCTGTTGAAGCAAATCAACAGAAGTGCGATACGCAATGCGGTGGGTGTCCTCCCACAAAGAAAGCAAGATAAATTCCCTCAACGCTACCGTCGTATTTCGTCCGAATATGTTAGAGGTCAATGCAGGCTGTGGGTTTACAAACTTAATGGGAACGTCGCTACGGATATACAATGACCTTCGTTTGGTGCGGTGGAGCTTCAATGAACTCTTGCCGTACAGTGTGCCTGACACACCTGCCTTCTGCAGCACAGCAGGGAGTGGCCCAGCAGCAGCAGTGGGGGAGCGAACAATAACACGTTCCACCCACATTTCTACTTGAAATTCAAGCCTACTACTAGAAGTGCGCCACGCCGTGGCCATGGCATCGTCCATGACAAAGCTGACGCGTGTGAAGAAATCATTTGTAAAGGGCTTTGGCAACTCCCTCTCAGTCAGATCCTCCCCCAGAGACCCTGTACCAGCCTCTGAAAGCAGCAGCCATAGAAACACACAGGCCGAAAGGAAACACAAGGCAAAAAGAAAACGGAATACCCATTTCCTTCCTTGCCTTCGTGACACACCGAGATCCCGTCTCCAACGGCGCAAGCCCGGTGTTGCCATTCCTAAACCTTCCTATACCAGACCGAAGTCTCTGAACTATAGCAAGCATATAAAACCCAAAAATAAAAACGAAAAAAGAGATAGAGACACACACAGAGAGAGACACATGACAGATTTCTACTGATATTACTGTAGAAATCATCTGCATGCAAGTGCAAAGTATTTTTCTTCTCTTTTATCCTTCTGTATATTTCATCCACACCCTCTGTGCGTGTGTGTGCATCTATGGAGAAGACGTCTCTCTCTGTTTTCCACCCGTCCTTCTCAACAATGCATGCACCGGCGTCATGCATGGCCATGCATGCAGCCATGTTCCACCCGTTTGGGGTGGGCAAAGTTTGTTGGGTTGTGGCGGCGGTTTCGTTCCGCGTGCGTATGTGTGTAAGCAAAAATAGTTGGGGTATAAACTGCAAATAATAATAATAAATAATAATAATAATATATATAAGAGCAAAAGAGGATCTGTAAGCATCAGTGGGAAATATCTCCCTTCCACGCACACACAAACACACCGCTTCCAGTTGTCTGAAGTAGTATAGCACTTTTAGACTTCTGCATCTTCAAGCATCAACAAGAACAACCCCCGCAACTCCTCGCCACACGCTCGTGCTTGTGTAAGGTGCAATGAGAGGCTGTTCAGTTGTCGCACCACACGTCGCCAGCGATTCTTGCGGGAGTCGCCCTCTACCACAGCAAAAGGCATACCATAATGCTTGTTGCCCTGCTGCTGGAACTGATGGAGTGAAGGTGAGTCAGGTGCAAACGGGAGCGGCGCATGGGTCCCTAACAGGGTGGGTATCAGCTGCCTATCCATTTCTTTCCCCAAGAATCTGGCTCTCAGGCTCAGCGGGGTGGTGGTGGTTGCGGCGGCGGCTGCTGCTGAGGCAGCACGCATAAAATGAGCACACCCAGACCCAGTATCCATATTCCTTTCGTCTCTTGGTTCTCGATCTTGACGGGAAGCCGACTCGGCCAAGTGGTATTCACTCATGGGAGTCACACAAGTCGATGGGACACAACAATTTGATGCTGCTGTATCTGATGTATGCCCAGCTTTGGGACAATCAGTTACTGATGATTGTCTGGAATTTTGACGCGCCGGCAAAACTGGCGACTGAATGTATGGCCCGTGTTCTAATACGTCAGAGAGCCCCATTTTTGTAGAGGCAGCCGCAGGTGAGGAAATGACGATATCACCAAAATCAGCAGCAGCAGCAGCTTCAAAAGCTTCAGGAACACGTGGCAAGGCTCTTGCGCAGTCACCAGCCATCGGAAGCAGCGGTTGTGCCGTCGTTGATGCTTTCAATTTCCCTTCTGAGATCACTTCCTTGCCCTTCCTACGCCCTTTCGCTGGGGTTTTGCGTTGCTCTCCTCCTGCTGCTCCTCTCTTCGATGGCGGCCGTGACACCTTCGTCTCTCCAGTACCACGACGTCTTCGCTTAGGTGGAAGCATCCCTTCGAGGTCCAGGAGCACCTTTTTTACATCGGGTAAGAGAGGCAAGTGGGCCGCATTCTCTGGTGCAGTCATAAAATCCGCAAAGTTGTACGCTGCCCCAGCAGTGAAGTTGAGGGCAGCTGCATTACGCTCCCCTGTAGTGGAAATGCTGTGACGCATGGGGACGACATCACGACCTGCACAAGGCGCCGCAGCAACTGCTGATGGTGGGATGGCATTATTGAGTGTTGCTGGTAACGGGTCGTGTGGAGCGCCAGCGGCTGACGACTCGGCTTGTGATGCTCGGTCCATTGCCCCTGTTGCCGCATTCACCTCACCCACTTTGGTGGAACCTGCAAGCGGCGATGGTGTCGGTGATTTATCCTTCCGGGTTCGCTTTGGCGTTGCTCCCACTTCTTCATCACAATCTCCTACATGAGGCTGGCGTCGACGCGTCACGGTGCGCCGCCGCGGTTTCTCCTTCCCTGGCAGTTGCCCAGCTCTCTGAAGATCTCTCGATGATAACGATGGGGGCGGTGGTGTACTTGAAACAACTGCCTCGCTGCCACCGTCGCAAACAGCGGCGCCACGTTCTCCCTTCTGTACGGTGAGAAGTGCTAGAAGGGCGCTGTTTTGTGAGGAAAAACCACGCACCAAATGCACTGCCGAAGTATCCATCTCCGTGCCAAGAGCCTCCAGGCACCGTGAGAGACCGTCCTCCTCCTCTCCCTCCTCCCTCCGCTGCTCATTGGTGGTGTTGATGGAGGCCACCGGTGTCGTCTTCACAGTGGGCGGGGCAAAGTTCTCACGCTTCTCTCTTCCTTCTTTGTGGTGGCTCCCTGCGGATACCACAGAAGCTGCGCCCGCGACTGGTGAGAAGTTACGCAGTGTGGTTGTGGCAGCCGATTGGGACCGACACGCCGCCAAAACATTCTCGTTGGAGGCGTACATCCCACCGCTATTGTCATTATCGTCGCTGTTCTCACTCAGACAAGCGTCATCGTCCGCCTCACATGTTTGTTCTGTTGTTGCCACTGAGCCTGCTTCGGGGCTCGGTGGGTAATACGTTAACGGCAGCGGCTCCGTTGAGCTCATCCGCGACGCCGAACGTGCCCGCCGGCTTGCTGCCACCATCGGTGCGACAGACTGAAGGAAATGCATCATGTCCGGCTCGCGCAGCTGCTCAATAAGTGTGCACGGCTTGTCCATTTCCCCATGCGTGAAGCTCTCTACACCGCCCAGCTCAGAAACAAAGCCGTTGGCCTCCGCCCAACGCCACACAATCGAACGTGGGAGCTCAATTCGCATCAGCTGCTGCTGCCGCACGACACGAAAATGCAGAAGAGCATCATATTCAATCCGAAGCGGAGCTGTAGTTTCTCCCACGGCACCCTTGCCACAAGCTCGGCATGGGTTTCGTAGAAGCACAACTCACCGCCGGCAAACTGCGCTGCTGAGACAATGCAGCGGAGCAGCGTGTAGCGGGCAATATAATGCGACACACACGCCATAACGCTCTACTCAAACCCCCCACACCTTCGCCTTTTGTAATCTGTGTTGTTTCTGCCAGCGTTTGATCCCCGTGTCTATGCAGCAGGCGCTAACAAAGCACACAACGCTTCTAGCCCTCTCACGTTTCGTCTTCCCTATTGCAAAGTATGCGTTTAACAATTATGGTTAGAAGGAGGGTGCAAGGAGGGTGGAGACTGTATCCGTTATGCCCCTGCACAACGTACGCCATCGTTCACTCACTCAGGCCCTGCGTCTTGCGCCTCGCAGAGCATCAGGTTCGACGAAAAAGCACGAATTGTGCATTCATTTATTTGCATCTCTCTCTCTGTGTGTGTGTGTGTGTGTCTGCTTGCGTTGATGCCTCATGAGCAGAGTTTGTTAGTTGATAACAGTAAACAAATAAAGGAAGGAATGACAAGCAAACAAACGCATAACTTTGAACTCACTTCGCCGCATCACGGTAAATCACTGGGCGACTCAGCCCTGGGCGGTCTTCGTGCTGCAGTTGTCGTTTTCGTTTTTGTTGTAGCAGCAGCGGCGCACGGCGATGGTGTTTTCGCATTTTTGCCATTAAGGCACTGCTGCGGCAACCGGCAGCACCCAGCCACACAGGATAACATCGTCCGCAGTCGGTTTCTCGTGAGGCGCCACGACGACGTCAGCCACGTCTCTCTCCTCGCCAGATGTCCTCGGTCACTGCGGCTTGCAGACAAGGAAATAAATCTCAAGACGTAGAAGCTCCAAAGCAAAAGGAAGCAGTGGAACACAATCCAGAGCCGGGATTGTCCCTTGATACGAGAGACGCACCATGACGCTAAGTACATCGCGAGAAGACACCAACGACGGAGAAAGATAAAGCACACTGCCCTTGTGAAAGTGGACACAGCATCAACTATGCAAGAGGCGTATTGCAAACACACCGCCAGCACTGGCAATTCGCGTAGTGACTTCCCTCGCCAACTGGCCAGAATGATAGACGCAAAAGGCAAGGGGCCCAGATGCATCTTCGTCAACACCAAAGCGAACGGAGTAAGAAAACAATGACCACGAAGTATCCTTTGCGACACCATCCAAAGCTTCCCTGCAAGTTCCCGCTACTTCTTCCCACACATCAGCAGTGCCGTCATAAAATTCGCCCCTCCTACAACCGCCTGAGCGTGGCCTGCCAAATCGCCCACGGAGTAAGCCCACATTGGCCCAAGTGCAGCAGCAGACACAGAACTGAACACCGCAGTGCGGGGCCTCTGAAGTTCAAACGGCGATGCACGGTTCGGAGTGGGTAAGTGCACTCCACTTCACGTGGCCCATGTCATTTGTGAGAGTCTCTCCCTTTTCAAGACGCGGAAGCTAGAGATGGCAATACCGTCGTGATGCGTGTCGGT
Organism: Trypanosoma rangeli; assembly: GCF_003719475.1. Classification (NCBI taxonomy): domain Eukaryota; phylum Euglenozoa; class Kinetoplastea; order Trypanosomatida; family Trypanosomatidae; genus Trypanosoma; species Trypanosoma rangeli. The sequence goes on from NW_021706092.1 coordinate 18,663, forward strand.
GAGGATGCTCAATGTAGTAGTGAAGGGAGGCACACGGACGCAATTCATAACGGGGTCAACAATAGAGCAATCGCCAGTATAGTGCATGTTAACAAAAGGTGGACGACATCTAACCATGCTTGCGGTGGTCTCTTCTAGTTGATCCTTGTACCCCAGATCACTCCACGTGGCACCACCCGTGTACTCCCCACAGAAGTCCAAAGAAAAACTCACCAATACACACGCCAATACAGTGTTAACATCAAATTATTGTCGTTTTTTTTTTTTGAAGTGGAATCTGTTATACCGTTGCCATAAGCGCAACGGCTCCAACAATCACAGTGAACTCACAGTTCCACCAAATGCATCCGTGACCCCCAACACAACCGAAAAGGGTCGAAACGGCACCACCACCTTCAGTGCTGTACTGAATCGCAACTGAGGGTGCAACTCTCCCTCCAACGAAATGGAGCCCAGTTCCTGCGCCGCGGAAGGCCCTCGTGCCCCGGACGCGCCGTCATGAAGCACGTCTGCGACACACGCACACAGAGAAAAAAACGTCACACTACGAGAAATCGCTCGCCACCCTAATCTCGCAGCAGTCTTTCATCTTGGCTGAACCATTTACCACGGGAGCCCGAAATATAACAGTAGAACTAAAAAAAAAAAAATATCTCCGCAGCACCAATAACAACAACACAAGAAAGAACCGGGTATAGCTTCACTCCAACGTTAGTGATATTCGTGACCAAGGCAAGTCCCCACATGATGGCAAACGTGTGGACAATAATAAAGACAATTCCATGTACATACGAACAAAACGCCCCACTCACGCTCTTCGATACATCAGCACAACTCACAGCCCACCCAATACAAACGACAATAAAAACCTTCTACGCTTGCATATGATAACTTCACGTTCACAAACCCAACTTAGTTATTGAGATATTCCCGCTGCTATCCATCATCCTCATAGGCATCCTCAAGCTGCTGGTGCTCCTCCTCATTGGCATCCTCCAGCTGCGGGTGCTCCTCCTCATTGGCATCCTCCAGCTGCTGGTGCTCCTCCTCATGGGCATCCTCCAGCTGCGGGTGCTCCTCCTCATGGGCATCCTCCAGCTGCTGGTGCTCCTCCTCATTGGCATCCTCAAAC
>NW_021706091.1:0-4728 GCF_003719475.1 Trypanosoma rangeli
AACCGACGTATATATATATATATATATATATATATATATATGTACGTATGCACATTTGTAAATGCAGTAGAAGTCGTCCCTATTTCTGTTTATTTATTTTTAATTTCCTGTTGTCGTGTTTTAGTTCAAGGTGGAAATGTGGTGGCTATATGCGCTGGCTGCCCTGCTCCTTCTGCTTGCGGCGGTGACGTTTGCAATGCGGGCACGGACGCGGGAGTGCAGCAACGATGGGGGCCTGCAACAGACGTGCAGGAGGGGAGTTGCCCCTGCAAACACCACACGGGTTTGCCGTGCGCGGAAGGAGGAGTAGGGATGCGCGGGGTGGAGAGGTGTGGGGGCAGGGCCTGCCCTGACCGACGGCGTGGAAACGGAGCGAAGTGCAGCGGGGAACTACCTTTGACGGACGATCCATTAACAAAGAAAAAGGAAAGGAGTGAAAGCGGTGAGGATAACTAAACGGTTGTGAACAATAAACTTAAAATTGGGGCGGGGGGGGGGCGCTGAGCGTGCGGCACGCCTCGCTGGGGCACATGTTTTTGTTTTTGTGCCCAGTGTGTCTCACGCGGCTTCTCCGCAGCGCCGACTTTCTCTCGTGCTTCGGGCCACACACACACATACATACACGTGTGATGCCCCTTTCTCTTACTTGTCGTTGTTGGTATTGTTGTTTTTGCTCATTTGGCTGTCGTTGTGGCTGCGGGTGGGTGTGTCTGTGGTGGCTCTGTGCGCCGTTTCTCTCTCTCTTGGGAGAAGCTTTCCCCTTGCCTCTGCCATCATTTTTAGCCGCTGTGAGTCACTGTCTTTGCCTTCCACAGCAAGTTGCTTAGCTACGGCAAGCTGCACGTGGCACTGGGGCGCCACGATAGTTAAATAGCCGCAGAGCTCGTAGCGGAGTGGGAAGGGGAGAGGTGTTGTGACTGGGGAGAGGAACCGTCGCATGTCCACAGCAGTCCCTGCAACTCACTACACCATAGATGCCCTCCGCGGTGTCGGTTTACTGCCGGCGCAGTTGGCACTCTCGCGGCAGCCACGACTACGGCCGCATGTTGGGCACTTAAAAGGTCTTGTCTATCCCCTTCCTTACTATGCCATGTGGCGCGGCAACCACAACAAGTACATGTACAACCAAAGCACCGTCTCACGTTGGGGAGAGGGCGAGACGCGGCACATGTACCACCAGCACTATTCACACGCCAAGTGTCCCACTGACTACGGCCGTGGTGGACGGGAGTTTGAGTACTTGTCTGTAAAACGTGGGCGGCTGATAAAGAAACCTCTACCGGAGGTACAATACGTATCGAAGGGATCGAAGCCGACATGGTTATTCAAGTCATGGCACACACCGCTCAGTTCGCCGACGATGTGGGAACGAGAGGTGCAGTACGCAGAACACATCCCGGAGCATCTTGGTGCAAAGCGACCACTGGCTGTCGTGGCACCACGCACGATGCATCGCTACTTGTTCCTCATGCACATGGAGAAGATTACCATCACCGTGTCCCCATACCTCTTTGGGTATGGGCATACCTTGCAGAAGGCAGTGATGGACTTCTATCGGCGCGCCATTAGCGCACGTGCACCGTTTCCGAACGACAAGGTATTTTTGTTTTACTCCATTGACTGCATCACCCCACGCATTGAGGTAGCATGGATCGATGGCAAAACGTATGTGCCACCCTTGCTGGAGGGGGCGAGTTCTCAGGATCTCATTCAGATGGTGATGGAGGAGGCGTGGCTTGCCGCAGACCGCATGGGGGCGGGGGGGCGCGTTCTAAACCCAATAGCAATCGACGACTACAAGTGGGAGCAGCTTGTTGTCTTCAAAAAGGTGCGTGATAAAGAGGCAGCAAAGGGAGGTGGGAAGAAGAAGTAGTCACGAGGAACATCTGCACAAGAAAGAGTGAGAAGGTGGCGGGGCATTATTTGAATATCCTGCTGCTGCATTTGCGTTTTTTTTTGTTTTACTGGCTGATTTCTGCTAGCGATACAGTGGTGGTGGTGGTAAACGTCCTTGGTTCTACTGCCTGTGGCAGGTGCACACGCATGCGTGACGTACCGGGGACCTTTCCTTTTGTTTCTCACGCTTTCGCCTTTGTTTCCCCCACTCTCTCGTTCTGGTTGCATATTTGGGCGGGGCTTGTTGCGGATTGTGCACACGCACACATACGCCCGTCCCCTGCGCATTCACGTCAAGAGCAGCAGCAGCAGAAGCAAGCCAAGGCCAAACCGAGAAGTAAGCAGGGAGAAGAAAAAGGAACGAAGGGAAAGCAAAAAGGACGGGACAAGCGAAACTAATTACGAAGAGAGCGTGACGGAAACAGTGGGCGAAGAAAAGAAGAAGATTTAAGAAAACCGACTAGGACGAGGTAGGGAAGCTTTTACGTCGGGAGAATGGATGTGTTTTGTACAGGTGTTAGCGCTGTATTTAACGGCGTCGGCTCAGACCAGCTACTCCAGCAGCATCAATCACAGCAACAATTAACAGGCGCGGCCGCAGTGGAGACTTCCTCTTTGGCTGCACCAGCGTCATCCCGCAAGTTCGGCGGCGGTCATGTGTCGGCACACACGACGGTTCACATCACTACCTCCACGGAGGTGGACCTGTGCGATGAGCAGCGCATCGACGATATTCGTACGACACTCCGCATGCTGGAGGACATTGGGCATGGGCGTCACCTTATAAATTGGACAGAGTTGGTTGACCCAAGTCAACCAGTGGAATCGGCAAAGAAAATCAGCGCTGCGTTGGCGCGACCTACCACAGTTCCCAGTGCTATCGCCAGCGTCGCGGAGTGCATCACAACACCGGCGCACCTGTCGATTGTAGCCCTGTTAGATCCGCCTTTCTTGGCGAAGGTGCGGTATGCCGTATTGCACGATCTTCTGAACGCCCTGACAATGGCGCATGACCTTGACCCCATGCCCGTTTGTTCTGAAATGCTGGTAGAGATGGCGAAACTTAATCTCGTAGTACTTCGCGGTGTGGCATCGACTCTGGAGGCACTATTGGGTGATCCAGGCAGTCGCCGGGCGGCCATTGCGGCGTTGGGAAAGCTGGCAGATCAGCAACGCGGCAATGAGGTGTTTCTGGGGGCGATACAAAACTTGGAGCCCCTCGTGCGGACGATAGAGGAGCCGGAGTACGTGTACGACTGCCTCACTATTGCGCGTCTCTTAGGATGGGATGGACCTCACAGGGCGGCGTCGCTTGTGCCGGTGAAAAAGATGGAGCAACCTTCCACGGTGGCTTCCATGGTATATTTTCGCCAGCGCGATGAGCTTGTCTCGGGGCGCCGTGATGGAGTAGTCACCATATGGGGGGGGGCACACCCGTCCACGGGGGATATTAAGGCGGCAATGACGATAGATCTTCCACCGCAGTGTGTGCCCGTAGCGATGGACGGTCCACCACGAGGGAACTACCTGGTAATCGCTGGAATGCCATTTCCTGCTGCCAACTTGCAGGCCATGGAAGTTGAGAACGGCAGCATGAGCGCTAACCTCCTTAACAACAGTAGCAGTAAAAAGCGAAACTCACCCGCAGCCGTGACCAAGGGACCTTTTCTACGCTTTCTTACTTGCAATGAGAATACAGGGGTGTGGACAAATGGAGAGACGATATCGCGAAAAGAAAATGTTACACTGACGGCGGTGGCCGCGTTAGGAAGTCTTGTCGTGTGTACCGCAGAAAGCGCCCCTACCGAAAAATTTTCTGAGTCTGGACTGCAGCACGACTTAGTTCTTCTTAACGGCCACACCTCACAACCTTTGCGACGCATTGAAAATGCACATGATGATTGTATCACCGTCATTCGCGCCGCTGAGGATGGTGATCGCATTCTCTTTACAGGCTCACGTGACTCAGTGATCAAAGTGTGGGACACCCGTAGTGGCAGCAATCGTGCCAGTTTAACAAGTACTGCCACGATGGCTGGCCAAGGGACACCGCTGTATCGGCTGAAAGGCAGCCACACAGACACTATTACGTCAATCCTGCTCCACCGCAATGCTCTTTTGACGGCATCCCTAGACGGTTCATTTCTGGTGTGGGATGCACGCCGCATGAATGAGCCGATGCATGAACTGCACCTCAGGGATCCAATCCTTGACCTCGCGCTTTTAGATAGTGGCTACGTTGTCATCTCTACCGCGCGGGGGCTCAACCTCTACTCACTTGATACTCGTAAGACACATGATGTCATTCCTAACGTTGCCTTTACGCAGCTTAAGGCAAACAATGATGGTAGCGTCGTTTTCGCTGCAGGTGGTGGCGGAGTCAGCATGTATGCGCTCCAACGCTAGACTCAAGTTAAAAAGCGGCAGAAACCAAAGCAAATATAAGAAAGATGTTCAAACAGAGACGGAATTCATTGACTTGAGTAATGTTGGCGCCAGACAATCGTGCATAGGAGAGTGTAGGCAGGGGAGGTGGGGGGAAGAGGATGAGGAAACTGCAGGAATGGGTTTAAAAGGTAGGAGTCTGGCGGGCGAGGAGAGCGGGGGTGGTGATGGCATTACGGCAGCTACGATACACCTGAAATCGGGAGAACAAAAAAAAAGATGAAAAATGTTTCTGTCTGTATGTCTGTGCGAACAGATCGAGGTGGTGGGGGGGGAGGAAGGGGAAAGACATCATTTTTGTTTTTAAAAAAAGGAAGGATTAACACCGTGCTGACAGTATATATATATATATATATATATATATATATATATATATATGTAGTGTAG